>NC_071280.1:1691308-1991308 GCF_023375685.1 Ictalurus furcatus
TGAAGCCCAGACCATCCGGACCTGCGGGTCAGAACACAACACACAGCCGTGAGGTTTATTCCGTTACTTCACTGCAACAACACGCAAACCCAAACTCCAACGCTAACACATCCCAACTGAACTAACACACAACACCTTACACGTTTATTTTTTATCCGTTTACAGTCGCATTCAATGTTGTCTCTCTTAACAGATATGAGCAGTGGTTCACTCGCTCTCTCGAAGTTAACGAGGAAAAAACCCAACGACGACGCGCATGGTAAACTGTTACACTGAGCTGACGCTGGAGACTCCTTCCTTCACGTGTTAATGTCACGTTTTATTCCGGAATGAATAAGTTCAAACTCTTTTGGGGTTCACGCGCGACCCGGACCTCGGAAACCCTCTGCGTTGCAGGGAGAGGAAGAGCAAGTCGGCTCTCAGCTACCCACAAACCCTCACTAATAAACCCTTCCTCGTGAGGATTAAATGGGTCTGCGCTTTAATTTCACACGCCAGCACGTCGACGGAGCGAAGGAGAGCGAGCCAGAGCGGACGGAGGGAGAGAGAGAGAGAGAAGAGGAACAGGAGGAAGGCAGGAGCACAGGGATGAGTCTCCATGACTCCGCCCTCCGCACGTGTGATCACTGAAGCTCACCCTCGTTCTTTTTTTCCCTCCCTCGCTCACTCTGTGTCCCTCTTTCCATCTCTCTCTCTCTCTCTCTCTCTCCACCACACACAGTCACGACTGAAAGATGTTACACAGGATAGAAAGAGCTCCAGCATACTAAAGATGGCGAATGATGAAATCCCGTCTCCCAGCGGAGCACCTGACTGACTTTCATTAAAGTTTAACACCTGGAGCAGCTGTCAATCACAGGAGAGGAGAGGAGAGGAGAGAGGGAAGAGGAGAGAGAAATAGAAATAAACAGAATATGAAACAAGAAGAGACTGCCACATGAGACAAGAAGACAACAAAAAAAAGGAGAAGAGACGAGACAGGAGGAGAAGAGAGACAACAAGAACACACGGGACGTAAGGAAAACAACGTAAAAAAGTTAGCGAAGAGAAGACTATGAGAAGAGACATAAAATAAAAACAAGAAAAAAGGAAACGAGGAAAGACATGACGATATTAGAGAAGAGGGAAAAAGAGGACCAAACAGACAAAAATAAGAAAAAGAGAAGAGGAGTAAAAAAAAAATGAGGAGAGAGACCTAAGAAAGAAAGAGAGATCAAATAAGACAGACTACACACACACACACACTAACAAGACGAGAATAAAATAAACAGAACAGAGGAGAGGTGAGGAGAGCAGAGAGACAGACAGACAGACAAACAGAGAGACAGACAGACAGTGAGACAGATAGACAAAAACAGACAGACAGAGACAGACAGATAGTGAGAGAGAGAGAGAGACAGACAACTAGTCAGACACACAGACAGACAGAGAGAAGACGTGAAGGTCAGACAGCTGTGTCTTTACGCACCTTTTGTTAAATTGATCATCTTCCTGCCACCTTTCTTATTAGCGTTCGCTAGCGCTATAAGGGCGGGGTTTACAGTGGAGGCGGGGCTTTCGCTGCGACTCCTGGGTGTGGGCGAGGCACTGACAGGAGGAGGCGGGGTCTGCTCGCGACGCTCCACCACCACGGGGCTGCGTCTCATGACGGGCTCCTCTCTCGGAGGCGGAGTCAGAGAGGAGAAGGAGGACGTGGAAGGGGCGGGGTCAGAGGGTGTAGCGTCGGCTTTCCGAAGCAGGAAGGGGCTCTTGGGTTTAGGGCCGACGGCTTGGGCGGAGTCAAGGCTGTTGAAGATCTGGCTGATGAGGCTCTTCTCGAACTGGAGCTTGTTGGACACGGGGAGGACCTCCAATCTCACGACCGGCGACGACATGGCCTGACGGAACATCTCCTGAGACCTGCGCAGAGAAATAACAATACCAGAGTCAGTGCTGTACCGCCCTGTGAAAGGAGAGGAGAGATGAGGAGAGATGAGAAGAGGAGAGGAGAGGAGAGGAGAGATGAGGAGAGGAGAGATGAGGAGAGATGAGGAGAGATGAGGAGACATGAGGAGACGAGAAATGAGGAGAGATGAGGAGACGAGAAATGAGGAGAGATGAGGAGAGGAGATGAGGAGAGATGAGGAGAGGAGAGATGAGGAGAGGAGATGAGGAGAGATGAGGAGAGGAGAGATGAGGAGAGGAGAGATGAGAGGAGAGATGAGAGGAGAGATGAGGAGAGGAGAGGAGAGATGAGGAGAGGAGAGATGAGAGATGAGGAGAGGAGAGATGAGGAGAGATGAGGAGAGGAGAGATGAGGAGAGATGAGAGATGAGGAGAGATGAGGAGAGGAGAGATGAGGAGAGATGAGGAGAGATGAGAGATGAGGAGAGATGAGGAGAGATGAGAGATGAGGAGAGATGAGAGATGAGGAGAGATGAGAGATGAGGAGAGATGAGGAGAGGAGAGATGAGGAGAGGAGAGGAGAGATGAGGAGAGATGAGGAGAGGAGAGATGAGGAGAGGAGAGATGAGGAGAGGGGAGGAGAGATGAGGAGATGAGAGATGAGGAGAGATGAGGAGATGAGGAGAGGGGAGATGAGGAGAGGAGAGGAGAGATGAGGAGATGAGAGATGAGGAGAGGAGAGATGAGGAGAGGGGAGGAGAGATGAGGAGAGATGAGGAGATGAGAGATGAGGAGAGGAGAGATGAGGAGAGGAGAGATGAGGAGAGATGAGGAGAGATGAGGAGAGGAGAGATGAGGAGAGATGAGGAGAGGAGAGAAAAAACAAAATCAGTTTACAACGGAAGAGTCGATAGCTTGACTTTTTAATGCTATTTGATTGACCTAATAAAGGGAGGTTTTAAAAAAAAAAAAATTCTCTCTCCCTCCCTCTGTCTGTCCCTCCCCTTTCTCTCGTCTGGAGCTCTGAAGTGATGATGACAGTTAACAGCACTAATCCACGAGATGTGAAGTGAGAAACCGAGGCTCTGCAAGAGCACGAGAGAGAGCGCGACGACAAGCCGCGAATCGACAGGACAGAGCGAGAGCGGCCCAGAAAGAACGACAGAGCGATGACGCGAGTGGCGATGAGGAAGGAGAAAGTTCATACTGAGCGAAAGACTTGTCTATGAGCTCGGTGCCGTTGATCTGTACGATGCACTCGTCCTCCTCGAAGATGCCCTCTCTCTTCGTCCGACTGTTCTCCTCGATGCCTTTAACGTGAAGGCCCAGCGTCCTAAACACACACACACACACACACACACACACAGAGCAAGTAGCTATCACAGTGCTCCATTAGCTTCTTCTTGGACCATTTAACGCAGGTCCCTCTGTGATCCTTTCCTTTGTTTTTTTATGTACACAGGATTAAATGGGAACCTCCTGGCAGAGGCGAGCAGGTTTATGTTTATAAAACCAGGTACTTTTTTAACAATAAAGACTTCAAACCTTCTTTAGGGGTGTCATTCGTTTCGGCTCATATACTTCCGAGAGAAAATATTATTATTATTATTATTATTAATTAGAACATGAATCAAAGATGAATACTCTCCCTTGCCATTTGGGTCTGACGTTTGAATTACACAATCATTTTTGCTTAGGTTTATGGGGGTGCCAATATTTTTGTGTGTGTGTGTGAGAGAGAGACTTGCTTTTCATACCTACAAGAGATCAGCAGGTCACAGGACACATTTTCTCCCCCAAAGAGAGAAAAATGAGTGCAAAAAAAAGACGAAAGAATGAAGGTGAATGGAGTAGAGATAAGGACAGTGGCAATCCTTAAACAAACCATGAGGAAATACACACACACACACACACACACACACACACACACACCAGCCACAACAGGAAGTGAGACACCTTCCACCCAAGGGTCACTTCCTGTCACATCGAGTGAGTGTATTTGTCCACAAAACGCACTTACATTTTTGACCTTCCCATCTCGGTGTGTTTCTTTCACATAAGACATTTCCCGCCTGTGTGTGTGTGTGTGTGTGTGTGTGTGTGTGTGTGTGTGTGAGAGAGAGATAGAGAGAGAGTGTCCTCACCGTCCACTCAGTGAAGACAGATAAGGTACAACTTTAATTCCCAGAGGTCCCATGTCTCCAGAAATGTCCACTGTTCTCGTGAGCCTGCTGTGGAAACACACACACACACACACACACACACACACACCTTTAATTGTTTTGAATGCGTACACAACCAGGCAAAAGTTTCCACACCTCTGCTCACAGAAGCGTTTATTTTTAGAATAATAATGGAAACAATATAGCTGCAAGCAGCGATTAAGGGGGCCAAGCACTTTTTGGCCCCACTCCTTAGCAACAGCGGGTGACCTGACTCCAACAGGACCATCGTGGCTTTGTTATCAAGGAGACGTACTGCGTAGTATTTGACGGCTATACGTCGAGCCGCTGCTTAGATATGACCTCGCTTCATGTATTTGGCGTACTTCGCAAATCGACGTCGTACGACTTACGGACGAATATCAAAAAAAAATCTAAGAAAGAAGCTTTCTTCAGCACGGTCCGTCGAAACGACCTTTCGAAATTTCACAAAGGCTAGACAGGAAACAAATTTAAAATGTTTTTTTTATAAATTCAAAATGGCCGACTTCCTGTTTTGAAAATGAAAGATCTGTTACGTCCCACCCTCGACGGGCGGCGAATCGACAGAATGTAGTCAGTCGTCAAAGCTTAGAAGCAGTTTTACTCATTTGTGTCAGATGCATCACGCCGCTGCGGAGAAACCACCTCACTTCCCGTCTGGCGATTTCGCCATCGGATGCGTTTGTGTGTTTCGTCTGATTAGGCTGCGAGCCAGATTTGGTGATCGGGCAAATTTTGGAAGAGGAGAAACGAATACGGAACTGGCTGAAAATCGGATGTGACTGGACTTTAACATCATGGCATCCCTTTAACTCGGCTTGACCCAAAGGATTAGAAGGAAATTGGAATCGCTTTTCCATAAGGTTGTGTTGATTTACTACTGCAATCGCATGTCCACCTTCACCCTGCGTACACCATAATGGCTCTGGAGGTAGCTGGGACTGTCCTCCATCACTGTGCCAAATTTGAAATAAGAATAATGAGAAGATTAAGAATAAGATGATGATATACAATTACACCTTTGGTGCTTGGCCCCCTAATTATCACTAGTGCGGAATAACACGCAGGGAATTTTGAAATTCCGAACTAAACGAGTAAAACAAATGCAAGCCATTTTATATTTTGAAATTCCGAACAGCGTTCCCGATGAAGCTCCACAATCTCAGAAACCGGCTTCAGTAAGAATCTCAGTCAGAAGACCGAAATGAGATCAGAGCCGTGTAGTAATTTTCTATCAGTATCAATCACTCTCTCTCACACACACACACACACACACGCCTAGAAGGCAAGTAGCGATCACTGGGCTCCATTAGCTCCGTCTTGGACCATTTAACGGCCCTGATCTGCCTCGCCGACCTCCTGCTTTCCTGCTGTGTTCGCAGCCGAGAACCACGCAACACATCTACGCGCACTCGCCCGCGCTCGTATTCATAACCAAAGACCGTGTTCGTGCACGTGATCGTGGACCGCGCACAAACGCATCCTCAGGCGCAAACCCGTACGCGTGTTGAGGCCGAGATACCTCCGGGCGACAATTTAAAGGGGGGAAAAAAAAAAAACAACAACGTAAAGTGCGTTCGTGTCCTGAAACCGGGGGTGGGGGCATCCTAGAAGAGACCACGCCCACCGAGACGGACACGTTTCATCAATTCGCAGAGACGGTCCTCGCAAACATCAACGAATACTCGATAACAACTTAGCTGGTAGCAGCGATTAAGGGGCCCAAGCACTTTTTTTTTAATCACAAAGAAGAATTCCTTTGGAAAAGTGGCTCAATTGTGTACAGAACACGCCACGAAGGGGAGCTAACTACAACGCTTCAGTGCTGTGAACGTCCACATGTCAGTCAACATAATAATATTAATATTATTATTAATAATAATAATAATAATAATAATATCCCCAGCTTCAAGACTTTCAAGACTTATACTTTTACCATGTTAGGGTGAGTAACAAAGGAAGTGATAAGGCAGAAAAAAAGAATTGAGGCCTGCAGGTCTTGCTCCAACACACACACACACACACACACACACACACACAATCCTTCAGTATTGGACCTTGTACTCCTGTCCACACAGACTTCAAATCCATTTTGCGCTCGTGTCCTCAGGGTTAGCATTAATGGCCAAACAAATAATCTGAGAGCTACTGCAACTGCTCTTGTTCTTGTACGCGTTAGTGTGTGTGTGTGTGTGTGTTTTACACACAGCGCCAGAGGCACAGGTGCCTACCTGCATCTCTTACTTCAATAACCACATGAACAGAGAGAAGAAAAAGGAAGAAAAAGGCGGATGGAGGAGGTGGTGCGGGTGGTGCAGGTGAGAGTTACGCAAAATGTTCCATCGCTGTCAAAAAAAAAAAAGCCACGGGGAATTCTCAAACAAGCAGAACGATAACGCCTGTCGCTGTCAGACACGGTGGTGGGGGGGGTGTTTATTTTTTGTTGTTCCTTCCTGGAGGTTGTGAGAAACAAAGAATTCCTGTGAGGAATCATTCTGCGGTTCCTGAAAATCTTCTGAAAAAGTGATTCCACGTTCAAGGAGCCATTTTGCGTCTCACTGATGATAAACACTTATATAAAAGTATAGAAATTAACACGTGCATGTTTCAGGTAAAACGTCGAGAATCGAGAACGTCCTCATGCGTATACGCCAATTCCATGCTAGAAATCCCCAAGTTGTTACTCATCCTGTCAGCGAAGAAGAAACCATTTTCGAAAAAAAGTGACGTTGGAAAAAAAAAAAAAAAAAAAAAAAAAAGCAAGCTAGTGATGGCAAGTGGAGTAAATAAATCAATAAATCAATCAAAGATGTTTTAAGACTCGAAGGAGGAGGAAGATAAACAAACACCGTGAGTAAGAATGGTCAAACAAACATTTAGCTTTTTCTGTCAGAATTACCAGCAGCCAAACGGACGGCGGCCATTTTGGAAACCCATCCAGTTATTCCCGCTCATAAACGAAGACGTAACTATCGCGAAAAGAACCGAGGTTTTTAAGAACGTTTGAAGTGACATCAAGCTGCTTTATGGTTGTTTCTATGGTAACGCCGATAATCAGATAAGTGAGTATTCAAAATAAAGCGGTTAAAACATCGCATGTAGCGCACGATATGGCGGCGTAGCGTCTCCGACGTTTAGCTAATCTGAATTTTGGGGGTGTGTGGGGGGGGTGGGGGGAAGCTAAGCTTGTATTTGGATTCTAGCTCTCGTATTAGCAAGCGTGCTAACTTCCGTTATACGTATACTGTAGCGGACATATTACCAGCCTCGGGGGGAAAAATACCTCCTTTATGACATCAGATAAAGTGATGTAGAAGGTTGTATTGGTGCCAGTTCAACCGGTAAATGAGGTAGGCACGTGTACGTGTGTGTGTGTGTGTAATACTGACTGACAGAGCCAGTGAAGAGTGTCAGAAGAGATAACCGCGTACCTCTCTCTTATAGAGAAGAGGAGGTCACGTGACCCGTGATAAGAACGGCACCGCCACCGCATGTCCTGTAACCATGGCAACAGCCAGCGGATCCTAATACCGAACAACACTCTTTGCAATATGGACTCGTTTCGATCGGGATGCCGCCATTTCCGAAGGCGATGAGAAGAGAATCTGCTTCCTGTCGCGCCATGAATCTCGCCGACACGTTTAGACTCGAGGATACTCACCGTGATCTGAAAACTGAAACAGGACATTTTCCGTGGGGGGGGGGGGGGGGCAATGGAGCGGGGACGACACTAATAATGCGCAGTAATATAACAGACATAGCTAGCAAACGTTAGCCGTGTACGTGTATGTATAACGTACGTGGATAGATTTTATTTCGCTTTAACCGACTCGAAACGTTCTCCGTTCTGCCGTGATGGACAACGACGCCGCATCTTTCGAGAAACGCGGGGGAAAAAACATCCCCGTCGGGCGGGATGTTGCGAAGGGGGCGGAGCTTCTCGAGCGTGTCGGTTCATATCGGCGAGACACTTACGCGACCGGGAGATCGAAGTGCCGATCTGTCGTTTGGAATGTGTCGACTGGTGTTAAAATGTGGAGCTCCGACGCAAAAACGCGTTAACGTTTGGCAAATCTGTAAGTTCCGCCCCCTCCACCCGACCCCCCTGCCCAATCCCCGCCTCCCAAAGCTGTACGAGAAGGGCAGCTGATTTAAAAAAGGGTCGTTATAAAACGAGAAAACTGTAAAACGATAATTATTATTTTCTCATTTAGCCGCATTATTTAAATGTGTATGAAAGTATCTGAATTGATATTAAAAGCTCCAAACGTTTCGTTTTGAACCTCTCCGACCTTAAAAGCCAAGAGATTTTGCTCCACAAAAAAAAAAAAGATAATAATAATAATTTCATGTTTAAAATGTAATTCTTCTCAATGTACTGTTTTGTCATTTTTATTAACTCTTCACTGTCTGTTAATAATAACACTATTATTATTATTATTATTATTATTATTATTATTATTATTACACACTCTTACCTGCTGCTGTTGTTGTTCCTCCTGTTCATCATGTCTTCTCCCGGTGAGCCCACGGTTCCACTCTTCACTGTTAGAACATGGCCTGCTCCCTGTTAACACACACACACACACACACACACACACACACACACACACAGTGACCCAGATTACGGACGGTTATGCGATTATCCCCCGCTAGGCCACATGCTCCTGCGCTGTTGTTATTGTTATTGTGCATCGGTGCGTTCTTTATTCCTGAAGTGCGCTCAGCTCGTATATAAAAACGGGGCGAGAGCGCGAGGGCAAACAGCCAGTGTAAATAGAAATAAAAAGTATAACATGCCATGCTGTTGCAGGAAAATAATCAAGCAAGCGCAGATACTCTTATATGACACTCCTGGATACCAGTCGTGCGATTCCTCTTACTCCGCGGCGGTTTACCGACACTTCTTTTTTTATTTATCAAATATCATACTGCGTGTCCATTTATAGAACAAAGTCGGGCTTATGTGTATATGTGTGTGTGTGTGTGTGTGTGTGTGTGTGTGTGTGTGTGTGTGTGAGACAACAGGTGCAGGGTAAAAATCAAACCCGGACTAATAAGACGGGAGGAAATAAATGGATTCAACCCGGAGAAATAGAGAGCGAGAGAAATGTGAGAGAAGCCAAAATCACAACGGGGTGTGTGTGTGTGTGTGTGTGTGTGTGTGTGTGCGCGAGAGCGAGAGAGGGGCCACAGGTGCGAACGACAAAATACAATATGAAAACCCACAAAAAAAACAACAAATACAATCTCCTGACCATACACACAACACACACACACACACACACACACACACAGAGAAATCGAAGACATACAACAAAAGAAATACTCAAGTTTTTATGAAAGGTGAAAGGAACACGAGGCTTGACCGAAGTGAATCAAAAAACGAAATGGGTTTCTTACACCAAAACAGATGTGTACAGATGTGTGCCATCTTTGACGATAAAAATAATAATAATAATAATAATAATAATAATACAAAAAACAGATCCCATCGTTCTTCACCGATACACTGCGTGTAAGCAAAAGTAAGGAGTAAAACACACACGCACGTCGTTCTGTTGTGGGAAAATAATCGGCGACAGGAAGGGGCGGTTCCTCTGAGAGGATGATATCGTACAGGTTATCGGGCGCGGGCGCGGGGGTGAGGGTGGTATTAAATCGGTATTAACTCAGATGCAGATTTTTTGACCCTGAAGCATCTAGAACACTGACCGTTGTTGTTGGTCTGTTGTTGTTACTTTCAGTATCTCGACTCCCGGTGTCCAGCGTGCGTGACAGCACCAGTTCACTGTTGCTCCTGACCATCAGAGGCGTGTCTGTCAGAGAAAATAAAAAATCCGTAAACAGAAAGCAGAGTCGGCACTGAACCTTTCTGAACACACAGCTCATCAACGGACTTCACTTACATCCGATTCATTGATTCACTGGTTCACTTAAACATTCCTCTTCACTATGCACTTCACTTAGATTCATTACATTTGATTCACTGAGTCACTGATTCATTGATTCACTTAAACGTTTCTCTTCACTACGGCCTTAGAAATAATAATAAAAACAACAAATGAATAATATAATAAACGTAGACTTCACTTAGTTTCATAAAATCTGATTAATTGATTCACTTAAACGTTTGTCTTCACAATGGACTTCACTTGTGTTCATTACATTTGATTCACTGAGTCACAGATTCATTGATTCACTTAAGCGTGTCTCTTCACAAACACATTAGCATAATTACTTGAATCATACTAAAGGAAAGCTCGTCTAGACTTTGGGGTACAAGGCTGCATCAGAAAAATAAACAAACACATATTTGATGTAAGAAAAAGAAAATGTTCATAATAAATAATAAAATAAAATGTTCATAATAAATAATAAAATAATAATATAATAAATTATTATAAAAAATATAGAAAATAAACATTTGATGTAAGAAAAAGAAAATGTTCACAATAAATAATAAAATAAAATGTTCATAATAAATAATAAAATAATATAATAAAATAATAAAATAATAATATAATAATAACAATATTAAAAGCAGATATTTGAAGCAAAAAACTTGTTTTCTTGTTTTATATCATGTCTTCTTTTTTTTCTTTTCTCTTCTATACTCGTTTTCCTGTTATTTTATTTCTCATCATCTTTTCTTTCTTCGTTTTTCCTACGTCACTTCTCTTCTTTTCCTATTGTTTTTCATTTCTCCTCTTCTTTTCTCTCGTGTCGTCTCTAGCTGAAATGTTAAACTTCTCCACCATGTCGACGGTCACGCGGCGTTCGTGTGGAGCGTCTATAAAGATCGTTTGTTTCCGGTTTTAAAAGAACGACTCCATTGAACATGCAAATCCATTAAGGAGATCGGGGACTGTACCAGGAAGCAGCTGTGGAAGTTCCCAACGTTTTGCATTTCCGTGCCTCAGCTACGAACATACGGACAGAAAAATTACACCCTTCATACGTCCAGCTCGTCGGTTTACGCGAGCTCATTAGTGTTCTGCACAAGCGCTGGCCGAGGACGTAAACTACAGAGCGTTTCGTTACACACAGGTCTATCGGAAGAGGATCTTCATCGTATGATCTGACACGGAGAACACGTTAGGTTGTGGCACACGCCGTTACAGAACTCGGACGGGATTTTCTTCAACTCTCATTCAGCATAACAATCGCAAAGTTGTTTGGAAGAGAAAAGAAAAAAAAAAAGACCGTCAGTATTAACTCGGATTCACCCCGTGACCTGTAGAGCTGTTACGGCTTGACGGTTCAGCCCACCAAAGAAGAAGAGCGGTGACGGAACCTGGAAGAATGCGCCGGCGGCCCGTAATCGTGTGCTCCGCAGAGAGGTTACACTTCAGAGCTATAATCAACTCCATCAGCAGCCCTGTAATCAACTACTCCACTAATCTCATGAGGAACAAACAAAGATGTGTTGAGCAGGGGAGAAAGTAAAAAAACATAAAAAGAAAAATCTCTCTGCTTGGAACAGTGTCTGTGGGTTGTAAGAGCAGAATTATAGAAGTCCTGTCTGGGTTAAACAATGCTGCATTTTTCAAACAGCTGTTTATTATTTTTTAACAACCTGAGATGGTAAATGCACTTATATAGCGCTTTTATACACTGTGTCTCATTCACCCGTTCACATACACACACACCAGTGGTAGCAGAGCTGCCATGCAAGCCGCTAACTTGCCATCGGGAGCCACTTGGGGTTCAGCGTCTTGCCCAAGGATACTTCAGTATGTGGAGTCACGTGGGCCGAGAATCGAACCGCCAACCCTACGATTAGTGGACAACCCACTCTACCACCTGATCCACAGCCGCCTGAGACGACAGAGTATTGTTGTTGTTGTTGTTCAGCTTGAGAGGACAGTATTGTTGTTGTTGTTGAACAGCTTGAGAGGACAGTATTGTTGTTGTTGTTGAACAGCTTGAGAGGACAGTATTGTTGTTGTTGAACAGCTTGAGACGACAGTATTGTTGTTGTTGTTGAACAGCTTGAGAGGACAGTATTGTTGTTGTTGTTGAACAGCTTGAGACGACAGTATTGTTGTTGTTGTTGAACAGCTTGGGACGACAGTATTGTTGTTGAACAGCTTGAGATGACAGCGTTGTTGTTGTTGTCGAACAGCTTGAGACGACAGTATTGTTGTTGTCGAACAGCTTGAGACGACAGTATTGTTGTTGAACAGCTTGAGACGACAGCGTTGTTGTTGTTGTCGAACAGCTTGAGACGACAGTATTGTTGTTGTCGAACAGCTTGAGACGACAGCATTGTTGTTGTTGTACAGCTTGGGACGACAGTATTGTTGTTGTTGTTGAACAGCTTGGGACGACAGTATTGTTGTTGTTGAACAGCTTTGGACGACAGTATTGTTGTTGTTGAACAGCTTGGGACGACAGTATTGTTGTTGAACAGCTTAGGATGACAGTATTGTTGTTGAACAGCTTGAGACGACAGCGTTGTTGTTGTCGAACAGCTTGGGACGACAGCGTTGTTGTTGTCGAACAGCTTGAGACGACAGCGTTGTTGTTGTCGAACAGCTTGAGACGACAGTATTGTTGTTGTCAAACAGCTTGAGACGACAGTATTGTTGTTGTCGAACAGCTTGAGACGACAGTATTGTTGTTGTCGAACAGCTTGAGACGACAGTATTGTTGTTGTCGAACAGCTTGGGACGACAGTATTGTTGTTGTTGTTGAACAGCTTGAGACGACAGTATTGTTGTTGAACAGCTTGGGACGACAGTATTGTTGTTGTCGAACAGCTTGAGACGACAGTATTGTTGTACAGCTTGGGACGACAGTATTGTTGTTGTTGTTGTCGAACAGCTTGAGACGACAGCATTGTTGTTGTACAGCTTGGGACGACAGTATTGTTGTTGTTGTTGAACAGCTTTGGACGACAGTATTGTTGTTGTCGAACAGCTTGGGACGACAGCGTTGTTGTCGAACAGCTTGGGACGACAGCGTTGTTGTTGTCGAACAGCTTGAGACGACAGTATTGTTGTTGTCGAACAGCTTGAGACGACAGTATTGTTGTTGTCGAACAGCTTGAGACGACAGTATTGTTGTTGTTGTTGAACAGCTTGAGACGACAGTATTGTTGTTGTTGTTGAACAGCTTGAGACGACAGTATTGTTGTTGTTGTTGTTGAACAGCTTGAGACGACAGTATTGTTGTTGTTGTTGTTGAACAGCTTGGGACGACAGTATTGTTGTTGTCGAACAGCTTGAGACAACAGTATTGTTGTTGTTGTTGAACAGCTTGGGACGACAGTATTGTTGTTGTTGAACAGCTTGGGACGACAGTATTGTTGTTGAACAGCTTGAGACGACAGCGTTGTTGTTGTTGTCGAACAGCTTGAGACGACAGTATTGTTGTTGTCGAACAGCTTGAGACGACAGCATTGTTGTTGTTGTACAGCTTGGGACGACAGTATTGTTGTTGTTGTTGAACAGCTTGGGACGACAGTATTGTTGTTGTTGAACAGCTTTGGACGACAGTATTGTTGTTGTTGAACAGCTTGGGACGACAGTATTGTTGTTGAACAGCTTAGGACGACAGCATTGTTGTTGAACAGCTTGAGACGACAGCGTTGTTGTTGTCGAACAGCTTGGGACGACAGTATTGTTGTTGTCGAACAGCTTGAGACGACAGTATTGTTGTTGTCGAACAGCTTGAGACGACAGTATTGTTGTTGTTGTCGAACAGCTTGAGACGACAGCATTGTTGTTGTTGTTGAACAGCTTGAGACGACAGTATTGTTGTTGAACAGCTTGGGACGACAGTATTGTTGTTGTCGAACAGCTTGAGACGACAGTATTGTTGTTGTCGAACAGCTTGAGACGACAGTATTGTTGTTGTTGTTGAACAGCTTGAGACGACAGTATTGTTGTTGTTGTTGAACAGCTTGAGACGACAGTATTGTTGTTGTTGTTGTTGAACAGCTTGGGACGACAGTATTGTTGTTGTTGTTGAACAGCTTGAGACGACAGTATTGTTGTTGTTGAACAGCTTGAGACGACAGTATTGTTGTTGTTGTTGAACAGCTTGGGACGACAGTATTGTTGTTGTCGAACAGCTTGAGACGACAGTATTGTTGTTGTCGAACAGCTTGAGACGACAGTATTGTTGTTGTTGTTGAACAGCTTGAGACGACAGTATTGTTGTTGTTGTTGAACAGCTTGAGACGACAGTATTGTTGTTGTTGTTGTTGAACAGCTTGAGACGACAGTATTGTTGTTGTTGTTGAACAGCTTGAGACGACAGTATTGTTGTTGTTGTTGTTGAACAGCTTGAGACGACAGTATTGTTGTTGTTGTTGTTGAACAGCTTGAGACGACAGTATTGTTGTTGTTGTTGTTGAACAGCTTGGGACGACAGTATTGTTGTTGTTGAACAGCTTGGGACGACAGTATTGTTGTTGTTGAACAGCTTGGGACGACAGTATTGTTGTTGTTGTTGAACAGCTTGGGACGACAGTATTGTATAGACCATGCTAGTTTATTTGTGTTGTGTTTGTTTTACTGGGTCCAAGAAAGATTCAAATCGAGTGAAATATCAATCAGCGTTATTATGAAACGTTACTGTGGGTAATGATTTTTTTATTTATTTATTTATTTATTTATTTTAAACCAATCTGAAACATTAAAAGTATGAAACAATTATACGGCACCGACTTGGCCTTCTTCATGCATTTCAAGACGAAACCTTTTAGATAGCACCAATACAGCGTAGAGGAGGTTTCTGAATGATGGAGAGATGGAGCAGAAAGAGAATGGAGAAAGAATAGGAGAGAGAGGAGGACAGGCTGAGAGGGGTCTGAATCTGCTAACCTGGAATTCTGCTTTATCACTAATCGATACCTCAATCACTCACTAGAAGTTCTTCTCCAGCCTGGTGTTCAGACATGTAGCTCTGAAATGATTGTGTGTGTGTGTGTGTGTGTGTGTGTGTGTGTGTGTGTGTGAACGATCAATGCCGTTCTAATCGTACCACTGAGAGACTCTGATGCGACACCGACTGAGCTAGAACATCAGGGGCACTGGTCCTGTTTGTCAGATAAACAACTACAAAAGCACTAAACACACACACACACACACACACACACACACACACAGCAAATTCTACCTAGCAACACACGACCAGCTAGACTAGCATATTTTGAAAATATCATTCGGAATATATATTATTTGAAAATATTATTTTCCGAACAGAATTAGTTTTAAATTTAGCCATCACAATAACTGCCTAATGTTTTACACTTTATTTATTTTCTGTTTTTTTTTTTTGCGATATTAAAACGTCCGACTTTAACGAACAAATTGTGTCAATACGCGAAATGTTGCGGGGAAAAAAGAAAAAGAAAAAACTGTTCGATGGCAAAAACACTAGGACTACACATCGAATCTTAATAATAATAATAATAATAATAATAATAAACCTCTCTAATGACAAAATAAAAAAAATCGTCAACATCAATCATCAAATGTATAAATCTTAGCATTTAGTAGTTGAAAACCTACATTTTTTACGTTAAATTTGCGTTTAGATTTTTTATGGCGAAGACTCCGAAAAAGGCTGTACACACTTTTTTTTCTTTTTGTTTTCCCCACGTGCTTTTATTCTATCGTACGATGGAAATGCTGAGGGTTTTTTCCATCTTATTAACTTGGAGGAGATTAAAATGAGAAGCTGGATGTTCGTAACTGCTGTTACAAACGTGATGACTTCTTTCGCAGATGCTCCACAATGTTAAAGGGAGCTATAAATGGATAAAAAGTATAAACTGCTGTGGTGTAAAAGGAATATAATCAACTTCTGCGTGATGACGGTGAGAACAAATGTACGGCAGATGTCCGTGTGATCGCACCTCTGACCTCGGTGAGGTCATCACATCACAAACCCCCCCCATCAGCTGCTCATACACACACACACAGTCATTTATCAATTACATGAAAGAACAGATAAAAGGAGCGTGTCCAGCCCACTTCAGCGGCCTGCAAATGGAAGCCAGCTGTGTGTGTGTGTGTGTGAGCAGCTGAGCTGATTGGGAAGCCACAGTGAGAATATTATTATTGAATCAGTCTCTCCATGGTAGAAAATGCCTGGTGTGTGTGTGTGTGTGTGTAAGAGATATTGTTGTGAAATGATGGACATTAATTCCAGCCTGTAAAGTAGTGAAGGTTGCACGTTGGCTCCTCCTCCTCCTCGACAGGGGGCAGAGTCTAACAGACAGACAGGTGGTGTCTGCTCGAGTTAGAAAACTGACCTGGGTTCTCCGAGGGTCACATTAGCAAGCGGGACTTTAAAAATCGCTTCGGTTAAAATCCAGCTAAATCCAGCGAACCCGATTTCATACTCAATTACAACAAGCCAGAATTTCTTTAATGCGATATTAAACATATTAAACTTATTAATTTTTGACGTTTGGACTAGTCTGACCCTCAGTCTGAACCCCCAGAGCCTGGAACCCCCAGAGTCTGGAACCCCAGAGTCTGACCCTCAGTCTGAACCCCCAGAGCCTGGAACCCCCAGAGTCTGACCCCCAGAGTCTGACCCTCAGTCTGAACCCCCAGAGCCTGGAACCCCCAGAGTCTGTACTCCCAGAGCCTGGAACCCCCAGAGTCTGTACTCCCAGAGCCTGGAACCCCCAGAGTCTGGAACCCCAGAGTCTGACCCTCAGTCTGAACCCCCAGAGCCTGGAACCCCCAGAGTCTGACCCCCAGAGTCTGACCCTCAGTCTGAACCCCCAGAGCCTGGAACCCCCAGAGTCTGTACTCCCAGAGCCTGGAACCCCCAGAGTCTGACCCCCAGAGTCTGACCCTCAGTCTGAACCCCCAGAGCCTGGAACCCCCAGAGTCTGTACTCCCAGAGTCTGGAACCCTCAGAGTCTGTACTCCCAGAGTCTGGAACCCTCAGAGTCTGTACTCCCAGAGCCTGGAACCCCCAGAGTCTGGAACCCCAGAGTCTGACCCTCAGTCTGAACCCCCAGAGCCTGGAACCCCCAGAGTCTGTACTCCCAGAGTCTGGAACCCTCAGAGTCTGTACTCCCAGAGTCTGGAACCCCAGAGTCGGAACCCCCAGAGTCTGGAACTCCCAGAGTCTGGAACCCCAGACTCTGAACCCCAGACTCTGAACCCCAGACTCTGAACCCCAGACTCTGAACCCCACTCTGAGCACTCAGACCCTTACACCAACTCCAGGCTTTTCAAACAGACAGGCTGGTGTATACTGCACCTCTCTCTCTCTCAAACACACACACACACGTTAAACACAGCAATCAGAGTAGAGAATGATGCCTACTTGATTTGAGGGTGCTGGAAGTGACCTCGATCTCTGTGCCCATTGAGGGACGCAGGACGCCCAGCTCGGGGTCGGAGGTGTATGGGCTGGAGTATCCGGACGCCACGCTACTGCCCGGGCTAACCGGCATCCTCGGCTGGAGCTCCATCTCCTCGTACACCGCTATCAGCTGCAAAGACAAAAAAAAACCCACACACATGTATACACTCCTTTAATATTGTAAAATCCAAAACAAGAAACAGAGCGGAAATCCACGTAAAAGATCAAATGGTGAGAAACGGCGTGGAACTGAAGGACTGATACTGATGAACGCTGTAACGATGTTACTTCCGAGATTGTTTTGGGAATCATTGTAGTTTTCCTGCTGTGATGCATACTCCTCTATCAGTCCATCATTCCATCCATCCATCTGTCTGTATCTATTGATTCATCTGTGTCCATCTTTCTATGCATCCACGACTGCATTTACCTATTCATCCATCCATCCACCCACGCACATTCTTCTCATGTATCCACTAATTCATCCATCCATCCACCCACGCACATTCTTCTCATGTATCCACTAATTCATCCACCCATCCACCCACCCACATTCTTCTCATGTATCCACTAATTCATCCATCCATCCACCCACCCACATTCTTCTCATGTATCCACTAATTCATCCATCCACCCACCCACATTCTTCTCATGTATCCACTAATTCATCCATCCACCCACCCACCCACATTCTTCTCATGTATCCACTAATTCATCCATCCATCCACATACATTCTTCTCACATATCCACTAATTCATCCATCCATCCACCCACATTCTTCTCATGTATCCACTAATTCATCCATCCAACTCTCGATCCATCCTTTCGGTCCATCACATATCCATCCATCATCATCTAGTGCTTTTACCAATCACCAATCTACTACTCAAACACTCTATCCATCCATCCATCCTTTAAACATATATCTGTTGATCTACTGATCACTGATCTATCTATCCATCAATCAATTCATTTGTTCTATCAATCCATACATATATACTTCCATCTAACCGTCCATTCTTTATCCATGCAATATTTCAATTGTGACTCTGCGCAATTAGAAGTCTTTAGCACATCATACGTTACAATTAAAAGTTTCATTGTGCCTCAGAAGGCAGACCACAAATGGACACGCAAGTGTGTGTGTGTATGTGTGTGTGTGTGTATACACACATTAAGCCTCAGTGGATAAATTGAATCCGACAACGAAATCAGAAACTGTCAAACATGATGTCACGCTCGTCTCTATGAGTCGAGAAGACATGGACAGGTTATCTGTGTGCGTGTGTGTGTGTGTGTGTGTATCACAGTCTAATGAATTCATTCCACCTTCACTAATAAATTGGCGCCCTCTGTCATTTCTCTTTCCGCTCTCCCTTCTTCTAATCACCTCAAAATGCCGCCGGAAGGATGTGACTACTTAATGAACTAAAAGAAGAAGAAATAAGCGACAGAATGGAAACAGGGAGAACAGGAAGGTTCGTTTCTATAAGGAAATCATCTACATCTATAACCGTTCTGTTTTTTCCAGGATATAAAAAAAAAACAAAAAAACAATAAGCAGTGACACGAGGAAAGGGGCGAGTCACATCAATCATGTTGGAAAGATTGCGCTTTCCACACTTGCCCGTGTGATTCCAGTTCACCTTTCTTCCCCCTGCAGCAAAAGAAAAACAAGCACAAATTGCCCAGATTGGATGAGGCGCTTGTGGAGAGAAAGAGAGAGAGAAATGGAGTGAAATGAGAGCGAGGGAAGCAATCATAGCGAAGTGAATGGATGGATGGATGGACGGATGGATGGATGTCGCTCTGTGTTTCTCTCAGAACTCCATCTCCAAGGCTTTATTTGGACAGGAAATCAAATCTGGCTTCTGTCGAATGTCCCGTGCAACAGCTGCAGTGGCGACATAGCGAGGGGTTTTTAAAGCTCGTTAGGGCACATTCGTATGTCGCTTTCTGCGACGAAAAAAAAACACAAAAAAACACATGGGATTCACTGCCAAAAATGTGCAAATCCAACATAGAGAAAGCAGCCTGATTTGACTATTTTGTCACTGATGAGCATTTCCGTTAGCTTCCTATAATAATTACGACATGGGTAATAAGAGAAAGATATAAAATTGAGTCCTAGTGCTGTTTGGCGATGAAACAGCGATCTGCGGGGTCCAAGCACTCTTGGCAAACAGTGCCTAGAAGTTATATACATACAACACTAAAGAAACCACAGATATATCATTATAGACATATACAGATCGAGTTTTATGACGGTAATCGAATCCTTGCCCTGCTGACTGGCTTATGGCGGCCATGTTTGTATTTTTTTTGTTGTTTTTTTTTAAAGTAACTTCTCATCAATAGAAATCTACTTACAGACTAGCTCAACAATGCAACATAACGGATTTTAGCTCGATCGCACATACTGACACATAACTCCGCCTCTTATGGATGGTCACGCCCTAAACCGTGCAGAATCTCGTCCTGGACATAACATGACTTGCAAGTTTCATGCGAGTGCATGCAACCAATCAGCAGTGACCGCGGCTGAAGGATAGCCGTGAGAACATCGCTCCTGAAAATCGATTAGCTGATGGCTTGGTCATTTGTAGAAATCTACTCGGCATAGATTAGCGCGACAGTTCAGCACACCAAATCTCAGCTTGCTCACAATTACGCTTCCTTAGAAACAGTTTGACTTAACTCTACCCCTCTACCCCCTTAGTTGGCCGTGCCCCACGACCATGTCCTCGGAATCTGGTCCCGAACGTTGCTTTAGACACCAATTTTTGGGAGATACACCAACATTCCTAGGACGAGCTGGTAGTTTCACAACTAATATGCAAATTAGCTCAAAATCCAAGTGGGAGGAGCAAAATGGTGCAAAATTGCTCATCTCTGAGGCTCATCTCTCTGGCCTAAGTAGTAGGAAGTAGTACTAGATACTCACCAAGGGTCACGTGCTTGGCCCCCTAAATATTCAAAAACGGGAAAATGGGATTTATTTAGCCGACAAATAAAAGCGGCGTCGTCAACCATCCTCTTGCTCGCTCATTTCTACTTTCTCGATGACGACTATGACACCAGCCATGGCTTACGTATTCAGAAGTACTCGCACGTCCATTACACTATAGATCATCTTGTGATTACTTTCAAGAGCGTTGTGAGTGTGGACACACTCTACACCTTTTCTGCCCTCTAGAGACGCATTCATCAGCATGGCTTTGCCAGTGTGTGTTTTTCCAAGACTACTTTCCATTGCAGGAAGTTGACAAACGTGTGCTTAAAAAAACCCCAAAGCTGTCGGTAAGTTTCGAGCATTAAATACACGAATGAACTCCATCAAATACATTTATATCAAACAACTAAAGCATAGTTCCTTCCGGAAATTGAGTGGTTTTCAAGTGTGGGACCAAAGTCACCTTTCTAATACAGTTCCAAGCTTCCTCATGTCATGTCAGGGACGACTTCTTTGCCACAGTCACCTCTGGATTCCTCATTAGGCATTTAAATCTACATCCAGATTTCTGTAACGCCGCTTTTGCGACATAAGGTGCTATGCAAATAAAATGGAACTGCACTAAATTAGGAATAAAACAGCAGGGTTCATGCTTTCTCCTTGTGGAATGTGTCGTTAGCGGTGCCAGTATAGCTTGAAGACAGCCCCGTCATAAGATATGTGTACATTGAGCGAGTGTACCATTCGAACTTGGCACTTGCCAGGGACTTAAAATAGCCTGCAGCATGGTTTGAAAGGGATGTGGCTGCTAGTATAACTCCCCTGGGTGTAATGTGGCCTCAGACAGTAATGAGATTAACATATGCACTGCTGTACCTGGCTCTCTGGCTGTGCCTTTAGGGCCCAAATGAGGTCAACCCAAAAGACAAATGTTAAGGTCAAACGAAAGCGACACTTGTGAGACTTGTAAGTCGGAAAATAAAAACCAAAGAGACCAAACTGAGGTCAGAGCAATGAAACAATCGGAAGTCCAACAACCAAAGTCCAATAACAAGTCTAACTACCAACAACTACTGAAATCCAAAAACAAATGCCACAACCAGAAGTCCAAAAGCCAAAAGTCCAACATAAAACAAATCCAACAACCTAAGTCCAACATCCAAAGTTCAACAACAAAAGTCCAACAAACTCCAAAAAAAAAAAAGGCAATAACTGAAGTCCAACAATTTATGATTTATGTTCAACAACAAAAAAAACAAACACTTAAGGACAATAACCAAACATCCAAAATAAACAAGTCCAAAAACAAAAGTCTGACAACCAAACATCCAAAATAAACAAGTCCAAAAACAAAAGTCCGATCACCAAATCCAAAAACAAAAGTCCGATAACCAAAGTCCAATAACCAATCCAAAAACAAAAGTCCGACAACCAAAGTCCGACAACCAAATCCAAAAACAAAAGTCCGATAACCAAAGTCCAATAACCAAATCCAAAAACAAAAGTCCGATAACCAAAGTCCAATAACCAAATCCAAAAACAAAAGTCCGATAACCAAAGTCCAATAACCAATCCAAAAACAAAAGTCCGACAACCAAAGTCCGACAACCAAAGTCCGATAACCACATCCAAAAACAAAAGTCCGATAACCAATCCAAAAACAAAAGTCCGATAACCAAAGTCTGACAACCAAAGTCCGATAACCACATCCAAAAACAAAAGTCCGATAACCAAATCCAAAAACAAAAGTCCGATAACCAAAGTCCAATAACCAAATCCAAAAACCAAAGTCCGATAACCAAATCCAAAAACAAAAGTCCTATAACCAAAGTCCAAAAACAAAAGTCCGATAACCAAATCCAAAAACCAAAGTCCGACAACCAAAGTCCGACAACCAAATCCAAAAACAAAAGTCCTATAACCAAAGTCCAAAAACAAAAGTCCGATAACCAAATCCAAAAACCAAAGTCCGACAACCAAAGTCCGACAACCAAATCCAAAAACAAAAGTCCGATAACCAAATCCAAAAACCAAAGTCCGATAACCAAAACCAAAAACAAAAGACGGATAACCAAAGTCCGACAACCAAGTCCAAAAACAAAAGTCCGATAACCAGAAGTCCAGCAAACAAAAAGGCTAGACTTAGCCACTTATCCCTCATCAACATGAACTGAATAAGATCTGATTCGGAATGAGCGTGTTTCTTTCATTAGCCTCGCCCTAACGGGTGGGATGTTATCGAGCCAGCGGTAGAACTTGATGGGTTTGTGTTTCACTGCAGTGCTTTCAGAATCATCAGGAAACCTCAGCTACTTCATCGAAATAGTGAACAGCAGAACTGTCAATTGAGTCATTTGAATCTTTTGAATCACTCAGGAGCACCACAAAGAAAAAAAACCGCATGTTTATCCCTTAAAGAAGACCGTGCAAGATGACAGACATTTCAGATGCACGAGTGGAAAACATGCACGTGTTTTTAGCGTGCAGGTTTCATTTAAACTGATTCACCGTTCAAAACGAACATGCCTCCAAGCCTTCGACTCTTGAATTAGAACGAAAGGGAGATCACATACAGGAGCAGAAACACAAAGAGAGAGAGAGAGAGACAGAGAGAGAGAACTCCTATTCACACCTCTCTCCCTCGTGAGAAACTCTTCATGTCAACTCGACGCCTCGAGGAGGATCCTAACACAAAGCTCCTTTTCAAATTTAACCCTTTTCTCCTTAAACATCATAAGAAAGCCCGGAGTGATTCAGAGAGAATGCGCCACCTAGCTCTCACAAACAGTACTGCGGTCTGTACGCTGAGATACATCTCGTACACGCACACAGTCTCATTAAAGAGTTAAAGCACAGGAAATGAAGCACGTCGTTCTGAAGGCTTTGAAGTCAGAAGCTCTGACTCAGGATAATCACACACACACACACACACACCTGATCAGCGTGAGAATCAGACACGCTGTAAGCGCTGTGTAATAAACATCATTATCAGGACGAGTGACGTGAGCCCGTGTCTAAAACTGCGCCCTGCTCTGACACCCTAATCCTTCTAGGGTATTTCAGTTCAGACTGAACACGCTGTAGGAAACATGGTGGACTTCCAGACATGGAGGGGCAAAAAAAAAAACAAAAAAAAAACAGGGATGCTGAAGAAGGGACAAAAGAGAACACGAGAGGTGTGTTTAATGAATGGAGGTATGGAGGAGGGGATAAATAAATGTAAATGTGTGGTGTAAAATGGATGAAAATACCAAACTGAGCATGATGGATTAATAGATGGAGGAGTGGATGGACGTATAAATGGAGGACTGGGTTGAACGATACAAACGTGTGACGTAAAATGGATGGATTTACCAAACAAAGCATGGTAGACTGAAGGACGGATGGATGGACGGCTGGTGGACGGATAGATGGACAAACTGATGGGCGAACAACTTAACGGATAGATCACTGGAGGACTGAGTGAATGATAGAAGTCGGTGATGTAATAAGGGTGGATGTGATACCAAGCAAGATGGGTTATGGTGAATTGACGGATGGATGGATGTATAAATGGAGGCCTGGGTTGAATGATACAAGTACATGATGTAGAATGGATGGATGTACCAAACAAAGCACGATGGACTGACGGATGGACAGACGGATGGACGAACAACTTAACGTATAGATCGCTGTATAAACGGAGCAGTACGTGAAGTGAATGGTGTGCGATCTAAAATGGATGGACGTACCAAACCAATCACAACGGATGGATGGATGATTGAAGGATGTATAATTGGAAGACTGGGTGAATAATGTTAGTGTATGATGTAATAAGGGTAGAAGAATCGATGATGGAGTGATTGATGGAGAAGTGAGCAATATCAGTAGATGGAGGGGGGGAAACGAGCGATAAAGAGACAGAGAGACGGAGAAGAAAAACATGATTGTTGTAGTTAAGAGGTAAAGGAAGAACGTGAGAGACTGAGAGAGGGAAAGAGAGGAAAAGACATGCGTTCATTACGTCCAGGATCCTGGGGCGTTGCCATGGAGATTGGCAGGCTCTCTCTCTCGCTCTCTCTCTCTCTCTCTCACACACACCCCTGAGGTGTTTCACCATCTCTAGAACGCTGATCTTATCCGAACTTCCCATAAAACACGGTACAGGATTCATCCCGCTGTTGTTGGGTTTAGTTCTTCTGTACAATAGAGGTACGAACACGCCCGGAGTGCGTCACCATCGCAGTAGCAGATGTTAGAGGTTAAGGTTTAAGCATTATGGGTAGAGAATGCCGTACACAGTGGTGTCTCTTCTCTTGTATTTTCCTCCGTTTAGGAAGCAAACGGATGTTAACGGACGCCGTACACTCCATCACTCCATCACTGCCTCCTGGCCTGGATTCCCTGACTCACGCCATGGCGTGGAACATTTATTAAACTGCGTGTGGGAAAACTTCACGAGCGTCCGGGTTTAGCTCAGACTTTAGAGCATTATATATTGAGATGTTATATGGTGACGTTGAGAGTGTAGTAAAAGATTACGGGCTCCTTTTTAAAAGTGTGTGGTGGGGTTAGGCGAGGTCGCTGTTCGTCAGGGACACGCTCTACTTTGGCAATAGAAGCGCTCTGAAATAAGTTGAGGAGAGTTTTAGGAGGGATTTTTTTTTTTGCTTAACTGCTTACGCTGATGATATTATCGTATTATCGTATTAAAGACGTTCGGAAACGATCGCTTCAGAAAGAATAAATGGGGATGAAAGTGAAGCAGTGTTAGTGGGAGAGCGGAAAAGGGACGTTCCGATACTCCCAAATGAGTTAATCTGGAAAAAAGGGTGGGTTAAAGTATTTGGGAGTGTTTTTAGGCGATTGTTCCAAAAAATAAATAAATAAATAAACTGTGAAGGAACAATTGAGAAACTTAGAAGGTCGTCTTATGAAATGGAAATGGATTGTAAAGAATTCCTCATGCTATATTTCAGCCCTTTACGCCCCACCCGAGGCGTAAGCCTTTATTTAATGTCTCGCAGAATCTTTTTCATTGTTTTAACGAGGAGTTTTCTGTGCAAACTTTTATTTCGGGTATTAAATATGTTCAAAAAATCAAAAAATACGAGGGTCATGTGTTCAATTTGATTTTGGGTAAAGACGAAGTGGCTTATTTACATAAAAACAGCGAACATAATGGGGAGATGGCGATCGCGGATATGATCCCATCAAAGCTTTTAATTGATTTTTCCTTTTTAAGATATGGACTAATATTTTTGAAGGAATGTGGTGTCATAGAGGGGCTAATGTTTTTATGTGGATAATCATTTTTTATCAAAAATGTCTCTCTCCTTTTGTCTCTCCCTCACTTCATATCTCTCTCTCCATCTCTTACTCATTTCTCTCTTACTATTTGTCTCTCCATCTGTACGTCTCTCCTTTTTCCTCTCTCTCTCTCTCCACCATCGTCTCTCATTCATCATAACAATAACTTCCACCATTTCCTCCTTACGTTCCATTCAGTCACGTGTCTTTTCTTTGCATTTGTTTAGTCTGTCGTGTATCACAGGTTCAGCTACAGTTCCCCCTCCTAAGCCGTCTGCACTTGACTTTAACGTCTGCTTAATTCGGCCACCTGCCTGCGCCACGTTCATTATAAATTGTGCTGTTCCAGACAAATTACCCTCGTCTGACGGATAGAAAAGCGCCATGAATTGGAGATGAAGATTATTAACATGAAGTTAGCATTATAATGTGTAATTATGCCCTCCTAAAACACGAGAGACACGCCATTACGATCCATTAGAGCTTCTCGAGACGTCCTCGACGGAAACGAGGAGCGACGTGCCGCTCTGGCCCGCCGTTTGTTTCCGAGCGGCCCATTCTGCCTCATTAGCATCTAATCAAAGAAGCCCGTTCGTTTGGATAATTAATTAGCGCGGCGACCGCCTGTGGAAATTCGCGATAACAATGATGGCGACGGTGCTCGCTGGTGGTTGGTGGAGACGGCGGGGACCCAGGTGCAGCCTGAGCACTTTCTGATTGCGTTTATTAGTTATTAGTTTGTGATTGACGCAGTAACCTCCTCTCGAAGGCGATGGCGTAGCTGGGACGCGAGATACACGAGTGCGTGCGAGCGAGACTTGGAAAAAGCAAGAACAACAGATATCCAAAAGAGAAGGTGTGTGGAAGCTTAAAAAAAAGCAGCACTATGCTCACAGTGTACTGAAAACACAGCAGCGATAACAGAGCGCGTTTATTTTCAGGGTTTTTGCGTTCTTACGTTATCGTTTCTATGATGACCTTCGACGACTAATAATTAACAAGTCGTCGTTGCTCAGCTAAGAAAAGCGTGTAATCGCCCATACGATTTTTCTGTAAGGAGATGTTTATTTAACATTTATGGAAGGAGTCTCCAGTGTCAGGGCTTTGTAACAGCTGTAACTTGAAGTTTTGCCCCATGTACAAAACTGGGGTTTTTTTGGACGTTCCACAAAAGCGACATGACGTTGTTTAATAAGTAAGAGAATTGTAATCATTGTCAAAATTCCCTCAAAGTCTACCGGAATATATATCTAAAATCCTCAGACATGCCTCATAAATGTCACTGAGGAACCCGAGCATCTCCCGGTGCCCTCATAAACACAATCCTGCTCCATTTCTTCAACTCTGGCGACAGCGGAGTAGAAAAACACAAAATCTGTCATGAAAAAGAGAAAAATGGCAAGGATTTGTGGGTATTGGATGCCTGGGCTATTTATCGCTTCTGTAATGTCCTGACTGTATATTTTTAAAGAAACAAAACTCAACCTGTAAAACATGCCAGAGTTTCAGTATTGCTTTTTTAAACACCCTTCTCTACTTCCCCTCACCATTTCCTCTTACTTAGGTTGATGTGATTTGACAAAAATGATTATTAGTATTATCATCATCACCACCTCAATGTGGAACACTAATGATGTCTGCCTTGGGTGTTCAGCTAATTAACTCAAATTAGACATAAAATAAAAAACAAACAGTTTGCCAAATTTGGTGCAAAGGGTTGTCTACCACAACTGAGCAGAAATAACAAAGAAGAATACATTTCTTTTTAATCCAAACTAAATTAACCAGCCAGGCTGAGCTTTGGTGCTTGGACCCCTAACGATCGTGACGAACAAAGGGAATAAAAAGAAAAATCGGTGTAAATTGTGAACAAAAGATGCTGAATCTCAGACACACATGACGTTATCTCTTTTCAGAGACCATGCACATGCTAATCAGTGTGCTTTATTTGCTGACATTAGCCTAACTGATGAGCATTTAATGACCACGCTGATTATCCGATTACAGACAATATGTCTGAGACAGAAGTGCGTGTGTGCGGGAGATCGGCACGTTACCGTCAATTAAAAAAAACGCTTTCTTGGAAAAATCAATATTGAAACGAAACAAATAAAATGAAGACGCGAAGGAAGTGTGTGAAAGTGTGTGTACATGCCTGCTCAGAGAGATGGCATGGGCCATTACTTCACTGCCTTGAAGTGTTCGAGACCATTAATTAGCCATTAATTAGACGAAAAATAAACGAAGAATTAAAAAGTATGATTTCTTTATGTATTCAAGACAGCGAATTGTTCAAAAATGAACCACTAAATTAACAAAAAAAAAAAAAAAAACTGACTACAGAGTAAAACAAAGAATATTCCCAGAAATATACATTTTATTTTATACAAATAAAACACAATGAACCATAAATTAGCCACAGAATCAAACGAAAATTAACCAATAATGTAGCACAGAATTAATCAAAATGTAACCACTAATTTACCACAGAATAAAACAAAATTTAACCAATAATTTACCACAGAATAAAACAAAATTTCACCAATAATTTACCACAGAATAAAACAAAATTTCACCAATAATTTACCACAGAATAAAACAAAATTTCACCAATAATTTACCACAGAATAAAGCAAAATGTAACCAATAATTTACCACAGAATAAATCAAAATGTAACCACTAATTTACCACAGAATAAAACAAAATTTAACCAATAATTTACCACAGAATAAAACAAAATTTCACCAATAATTTACCACAGAATAAAGCAAAATTTCACCAATAATTTACCACAGAATAAAGCAAAATTTCACCAATAATTTACCACAGAATAAAGAAAAATTTAACCAATAATTTACCACAGAATAAAACAAAATTTCACCAATAATTTACCACAGAATAAAGAAAAATTTCACCAATAATTTACCACAGAATAAAGCAAAATTTAACCAATAATTTACCACAGAATAAAGCAAAATTTAACCAATAATTTACCACAGAATAAAGCAAAATTTAACCAATAATTTACCACAGAATAAAGCAAAATTTAACCAATAATTTACCACAGAATAAAACAAAATTTCACCAATATTTTACCACAGAATAAAGCAAAATTTCACCAATAATTTACCACAGAATAAAAAAAAATTTCACCAATAATTTACCACAGAATAAAGCAAAATTTCACCAATAATTTACCACAGAATAAAGCAAAATTTATCCAATAATTTACCACAGAATTATCTCCCACAGGTAATAAAATTCACCACAGAAAATGAGAAAAATGAACCATAGAATTAATCAATAGTTAACCACATAATGCATTAAAAACTAAAGAAGGACAACAAAAATTAACCATAGATTTAACCAAACACTGACCAGGGAATTAACCAAAAACGAGCCACAGCAGAACCTGACGCTAACAGCGTGTATTCCAGAAACACCCTTAAACTACACTTCAAGCAGGAAGGAAGTTTGAAAGGATGTGCGAGATGATCATACACTTGTTCGTCTGTCTTAATCTGTATTAACACACATAACCAGCTAACTATCTCGTCACAGGTTATGATATTACATTAGCCATCACTGTTAGCCTAGTCAACTATAGGTGTTCAGGAACCCAAAACATAAGGCTGGAGTTTTGCCTAGTGAGTTAGATAAATTTATGATTTGTCAAAAATAGATTTAATATAAACTTATAAAATAAACTTTTTTGAAGAATATGTAGTCAGTGCTAGCTAAAATCCCTTTTCCGCTCGCATTAAAAAAAAGAAATTTGATAAGCTATTGTCTCTAACGCTAGTTAATCTGCAACCCCACAATGCTTTGCAAATTTCATCATCCTGTAATCAGCCTCCATTCAAGACTCCTCATCACTCGTACGTAAAGAAACCAGTAGTCCAAATGAGCGAGGCTAAATGCTGCCTCTTGGCCTGTATACATGCTAGGCTAACGCACATATCAGCATGCGTTATGATGCAAACAAATCTGAATTTCTGATGCAATCGCGCAAGAGTTCGTCCGACGCGAGCCTGACACAAGCGAGAGTTTCCATGTTTTAACGGCCTTTGACGAAGGTCTGGAATGATTTTGATTGTGCATCAGCTTTTTTCGAGTGCAAGCACAATACTTCCATCTAACCTTAATGAGCTCTCGAATTAGCGGTAATTAGCATCACTAATGCATTACTACTTCCGCATGAAACATTACCGAGACGACCAAGATTCGCAAGAGAGAGTGGAAAAGCCATCAGGCCTTTTTAGCCAAGGTATGAAATGAATCAGCTGCCGATATAAAGAGCAATTTGCGGATGCTAAAATGAATTCGATCCAGTGCTAGCGTAAAAGCTGGCTAATTAAAAGGCAAATTAGCCGAGGTGGGAAGATGCCATTTTAACTTTTATTAAGATTTCTTCTGAAATTCTTCATTTCAGTGCTTTCTTTATTAGACGGGATTTTCCTTTTGAATGTCAAGTCTGATTACAAAGACGCTGTTGTTGTTTATTTTTTTTTATGGGGTCCCCCCCCTCTTCTTTTTCGTTCTTTGGGTTTCATGATATTTTCCTCAAAAGACACTACGAGAACTTTCCCAGAGCAGTCTTGCTTTTTAGGACTTTTACGTCTAAATGTTTATTCGTTTTTTTTTTAACATTTTAAGATTCTTTTCCCCCCTAAAGATTTATCAAAGAACGTTTCCAGATCAATCGACTTTTCAGGGATGGAAACTCAGAAGCTATAAATGATGTCAGAAGGTTTTCAGAAGAACTATGGTTACTCGACTTTTTCAGAGGAACTGGAACAACCGGGGTTGTAGTTTTCTTTGTAACCAACCCATGAAAAGGCAAAAAAGGAACACAAGCCACTGAACAGGAACTGAGGAGAACAGTCAGTCAGGTACGTACACGAGTACAGAAACGTAAACAACCTCCAACGTAACCATCCCAACCACAAAAACCCACTGAACACCTCTCTGTGGGTGGACAAAGCTAGGATTATACCGCTTTGGGGTTTGTCAAGGCACAGAGGGAAAAAACTGGATTTTAAAATACTAGCTACTTTGCCCCGCCCACACATACAGTATACGGTTCATTCTGAATTCATTTCCACTTTGTGTTACTGAAGAGGAAGCGTTTCAAAAACACTCTTCCTGATGAGAACAGTGAGAGTTCTAAACTGTCTTCACGTGAACGGGAAAAACGTACGTTTTTGAAAACACCGACGTCGACTGAACTCGTTGCGGTTTCGCTTAATACACATCCAGTACTGTAAATCTTAATGCGACTCTCGACGTACAATACATTGTTGTGACCTTTATTGTAAGCTATTCTTGTATGGGGCGTGGCCTTGGAGAGATTGGACTGCCTGCACAATGTGCGCATTGTGCTCAGGCTCCGTGTGTAATACGCACATCTTTTATCTTTAATGGAAACTGATTGCTTTGACCTTTATTCGAACCAGCTCGTTGTAGAGACGCGTGTTTGCGAAAGCTGGGATTGATAACCAGGAGGCTACATTTCCATAACATCCACGTATCTGTGAGAAACAAACACACAGAGAGAGCAAAGAGGGAAAATAATAATAATAATAATAATAATAATAATAATAATAACGTAAAGAATAAGACTCTAACTAGCGATCGCGCATGTTCTATCCAGCTAGCTCTCCTAACCCTAATCACTGCCGCAAAAAGCTAGAAAAACTGCTAGCTCACAACGTAGCGTCCAGCTAGAAGCAGGTTAAAGGAAAAATCCACTCTGAATGACTTGGAAGTGACGATGAAGTGAATGAAAGGAAGAACGCTGGAGAGAAGGGGAAAGAAGGAGGAGGAGGAGGTATGAAGTGTTTAATTAACTAAGCGCAGCACTCCGTCAGCCGCTCTCAGTGTGACCTTTCACCCCCTATGGTCCACCGCAGCACCGCCACGCATTAACGCCATCCATCAAGCTGTGATGAATATTCATGAGCCGGGTGCACAATCAGGTCAATCACCGCTGAGCTCCGGGGCAACGGGGAGAAAGAGGGGGGGGGGACACAGCGATTTCACCCTCATCAACCTCGAGAGTGGGATCTCAACACAGCTCAGACTTAGTATCAGTGTCGATTAGCATGTGTGATTCGCTTTAGGAGTGCCGAGAACGCACTCGGGAATCGCACACAGTTCGGAAAAAAAAAAAAGGTACGTCTAAAACGACGTCTGCGAGACTGTACGCTGGTTAAAGGCCGCGTCGTCGTTAACGCCTCGCCAAAATCTACGCGCGCAATCCGCTGCTGCTCAAATGAGGTGCTCCGTAAGAAGACCGTTTCATCCGCGGGCTCGGAATAAAGCCGTTATTCATCATCTTAAATGGTGTCTGTGCGTACCCCAGACGCTTCATCGCGCTCCTGCTGACTAAGATTGCTATTATTCTACATTTTTAAAATGTGCCAGAAATCTTAATAATGCATTGCATTGGAATCCATTAGCATTATTAGAAGATTGTGTTTTGCAAAAGATGGCTAACGGCTATGAATAAGTAAGTGGAAGAGGGGGTGTGTGTGTGTGTGTGTGGGTGTGGGGGGAGATGGGGCGAATCATTTATTTCCAGGAAGTACGGCGTAGCGGTAACCCTACGTTCGCACGGGCAAGCGACAAACCGACAACAAATCCACGTTACGACGTTTCTTCAGCTCCCTGCTCACGACGTGGCTTCCTACCTAGCTGCAATTCCGCAACCTAGCTCCCGTTTACTGCTTTTCGTCGCATCCCGTCATATACACGATGCCTCGTTAAATGCGCGTAGAGACGAAGACGTTACGAAGGAAAATGAAGCTTGGACGAAGGATTTTGGATACTAGACCGCTCAAACTGTCCGTCCATTTAATCATGGTAGAAAATCTACATTCTCCATCTCAAGGATAACTCTTTTTTTTTTATTTCACCCTGGAACAACCAGCACTTGTAAGAATAAATCCAGTCTGTTCTTTTAAATGCTAATCCCTAAGACACATTAGAATGACGAATTTGTTGGCAAATTCCTCACTAGCCAGGAAGATCCGGCCGAGCAGGTCTACATGTCGTCACGTGAGACACCACGCTTTCATGGACTGCGTTCAAACAAGTTTGTCCTGTGGCCCGTTTCGTGTGTTTTGTGTGCGTGTGTGTTACTGCAAGTATGTGAGAGACGCAAGATAAGTGTCGCAAACAAGCAGGTAAGGTGCACGGACGTTGAAGCCGGGCTATCGGATTTTGAAATCGGTTCTTCGTGACCCTTGACCCTTGAAATGCAAATCATCACGTGCGAGACGCAGCCAGACGAATTCTCGAATCCGACTGGTCAGAAAGGTGTTCGTTTTCTACAACCGCAGCTCTGAGGGAAGTTTATATTAAAAGTGCTCTCTCTCTTATACGTTATCGTATTCGACAGCTGAGTGACAGCTGATAAGATTAATAATAATTCCGTTTGTTGTCTTACTCACGTCAAAAAAAAAAAAAAAGGCTGCTCTAACGTAACTGAAAACAAGAGTTCTCAATTACACTTGTTATTTTTTTTTTTTAATTCATTCCTGAATGTGTCATTCTTTAATAAATAAATAAATATATAATCACGGGCAACCCGCTGTTGTATATATTGTCCAATACAATACTTAATAATAGTATAAGAGTATAATAATATAGTACAACACAGTATAATATAGCAGGATTTCAATGCTCATAATAGTACCTGAAAGAGCAATTTCACAGTTTAGTAGTATAATAGCAGTTATAGTATTCAATGGTTTAGAATATCAGTATAGCATAGTTTAATATACTATACTTCAGTACAGTATAGCATTGTTATATAGTTACTATTATATACTAGTATAGTATGATGTTATATACTAGACTATTGTATAGTATAATAGCATTTCCAAGTTCAGTATTCAGTAGCACAGCAGAGTATAGTATAGTACAAAATAGTACCGCACAGTATAGCATAGTATCCCAGAAGTTCCAAATTCCATAGTAGAGTATAATATAGTATAGTGTGGTGCAGCACAAAATATTATAGAACAGTATAGTATTGTATACCAGAAATTCAGTATAGCATAGGCAGTACAAAATATTATAGCACAGTATAGTATACTAGAAGTATAGTATAGTGCAGTCCAAATGATTATTGCACACTATAGTATACTAGAAGTGCAGTATTTGCTGGTTGAGTACAAGTTTAGTATTCAATAGTACAGTACAGTATAACAGTATTTCAAATTTCAGCATTTAATAGTGTATGGTCGTATATTATACTATAATATAGTACAGTACAATAAAACACTAGCATTTTGAAGTTCACTATTCCTTAGTATTTTTTTAAGTTCAGTGTTCAAAAGTATAGTGTAGTATGGTATAGTATAGTAAATACAATATAGTATACTAGGTATACAGTGATACAGTACAGCATTTAAAAGTTCAGCATTCAGCAGTGTGGCACAGTATAGTATAATATAATAGAACAGTACATTTTAGTATTCAGTAGTGTATAATATGGTATACTATAGCGCCTTACAGTGCAGTAATACAATAGGATTTCAATATTCAGTAGTAGAGTATACTATAGTATATAAAAGTTCGGATTCCAGTTGGAACGCAGTATGATTTCGAGGTTCAGTCGGTTTAGTGCTTTCATTCACGCTTTTGAGAAGCACAGGAAGTGACAGCCTTCACTCCTCCCACCCCAAACACACACACACAAACACACAACTAAGAACTGAGATCAGTAATTGTAGATAATGTCCGTCTGTCTGTTTGTTTTACCTTGTCCTTGTCCTCGAGCAGGTCCGCGAGCTTGTCGTCGGGGTCGAGAATCCCCCCGTCAGCGTACTCCACATGATGTGTACGCACCAGAAACTCCCCATCCTGTCGGGAACAATGGCAACGGAGTTAGCAAAAGCGTCTTAAGTTCCTGTTCCAGCAGCTGGCAGGAGGTGAAGGAGAGCATTATGGGAGAAGGACTGTGTTTTCATAAATGTAGTAGGTTATTCATTTTACTATGACCAGTTTACCAGTTTAATCCCTTCTTCACCTCCGTCCACATGTAACTAGCCCTTCTGTAATATACCTGTACAAGTGTTTGATTGACATAACTCTATGTACATTCATCTCCATAAATTTTGGCACCCCTGATAAGGATCATTTTTAATTAATAAAAAAAAAAACCATCACACAAATATGAGCGTAAATTTATTCCACACAAACCATCTGGGTCACAGTTACTGGCACCTGTAGAAATTCTTACAAATAAAATGTAGCTGAGGTGCATTTAGCTATATTTTACTTCATACTGTACGTACAACCTGCTCTAGAAATATTGGCACCCTTGTAAAGATGGCCTTAAAAGAAAAAAAGAAAGAAATAGGTCGTTATGATTTTTTTTTATTATTAGAAAACCCTTATCAAAAACATCTATTTTAACAAAACTCCATGTCTCAAAATTATTGGCACCCTCACATTTAGTACTACAGGAAAACTGAAAGAAAAAAAAAAAAAACACTAAATAATAAATGTGCTAGTGTTTCTAAGGGAGCAAATAATTGTGATCTATTAAATTTTTATATACACACACATTTTTAAACCTTTTTTAGTGCAAGACAGAGACGGTGCCAATACTTTTGGAGCTGACTTTATATGTTCTGCTATGTATGAACGAACACAGAAGGGGAAAAAAAAAACAGCAAGGCAAAAATGGTTTGCTTTGACGAAGGGCGTGTTCTTCCTGCTGAGGGCCAGGACGTACTGAAAAGGTGTGAAAACTATTACAGCACAGAGCGGTTTGGAAATCCATACCAGCTGGACAGATGTTACAGGAGGACATCTGGAATACGAGGAATGCTTTTTTTACGTAGCAAAATTGACCAGGAAGTTACGTCTTTGCTACTGTATAATGGAAAGGTTTAGATGGGAAGAGCAGACTGTATTTCAATCGTTTGTGTAATGAAAACAGTCTATAGCTAGTCCTGCGTGCCAGTCCTGTTTTTAGCATGACATCATCCAATGACGCGCTCCTGCCATTTCCCCCAAGCGTAGATTTTTAGATGGCGCCTTGGAGGCCTAAGATGTCGAGCCGAATGTTACTGCTGAGCAGACGAAGATCCTCTAACGACAGACCTGCGAATAAAGAAGCTTACTACGTTACTGCATAGTTTACGCCATCGACCGGCGTCGTCTGGAAATCAACTAGTGCAGAAAAATGGCACGCATGAACACAAACTACGCTTAAAGTGAGCTTGAGGATGCGTTTTTCTGTTCATTAGCATGTTTCTTTGAGGTTTAGCCATCAACTACTGGCGTATTATTGGCTATGATGCGAGTTTGCAGTCTTCCTGTTGGTGGATTTTAGATGGCCGTCGTACTGTAGCACTGCTCCCACGCTAGGACTTAAAAAAATATATATAAGTTATGTAACTACCAATAAAAATCACCATGATAACTTTGTACACAGTCTAGTTTTCTATTGGCTCAGAAGATAGAGCTTCACGAAATCACAGGTCAGATTTCATCTAGATAAAGTCAGAGCAAAGCAAACACATCGGTCACGTCACGTCGCATTTTTCCTCTGCAGTGAATTTCCGCCTTTCGGTCTTATTCGGTCTGTCTGCTCCTGCTAGATACTCCCGTATCAATGTAGCAAGACCTCCAAAGCTGTAAATGCCAGATCATGCCGCGCCTCTGTGTAGATAAGGAAGCCCTCACATCATTCGCCATCATTGATCTTAGCAGTAATGCAAATGTTGCGTCACCCAAGGCTATACGCTACAGAAACTCAATAAGGGCTATGCAAACAAATGGTCATTCGCTGGCATTGGGCCATCTTCCACGGTTGAACATGAGGCCAACTTGAAGGTTTAGAATAAAGGGGTTATAATGTGAGGAAATTTGAAGTGCGAATACCAGAGAAAAGGGTTCTCGGGAAAGCGATGCGATTCGTGCGAACAGCCGCACGGTTCGAAAGGCGGAAATGCAAGAAAACAAGACCGACCTGTGGAACCACGTCATCGCATCCCTCCCGGATACGGGGTAATGTTTTTAAACAAATTCTGCTTGGTCTAGAAGGTTCAGGGACCAGGATGTTACCACCAGTACACCCCTGATCTCACGCAAGAAAAGTTGCAGTTATTACGCAATAGGCGAATACGATAGGCAGTCACGCGATTCAAACTCTAGTCCGTACACAAGCAGAGTGTGTAACTGTGAAATTGTTGTTAGCACGTTAGCAAGCTTTGGTTAATTCTCGAGCAAGTAAATCTGTAGTTGGAACGATGAGTAAAGTCAGATTTACTTCGGTTCTAGTTAACAGGGTTACAATTAAAGCTCGATTTCGTAAGTTAAACTTAGCATGTTAGCGAGTAACTTATATTTAGTCAACTGTACTTGGTGAGTAATGACGTTTTTAATTAGTCAACAGCTGCCAAGTTGAATTTAGAAATGTACACAGTAGTTAGTAGCTCAGTAAGTGGCGAGGTATTTAAGTTACAGTTAGTACGTTACCGAGTAAAGATACAGGTTAGAATCGTTAAGATAATGATTTGCAGGCTGTTAAGCTGTAATTAATGTGATATTGAGTAAAGTTTTATTTAACAGCTTATAGTTAGTAAAGTTTTATTTAGCAAATTATAGTTTGTGAGAAATTATAGTTTGTTTTCAGTAAGTTTGTATGATGCCGAGACGGAATTAGTAAACGGTGGTTACTCGGTAAATACATCCGTAAGTCAGTATAGTATATTTAACTTGGAGTTAGTATATTATTAACTAAAATATATTTAATAATTGAATGGTTTGTATGTAGTTGAAATGTAACTTGATAATGAGTAAGGTTTTATTTATTAAAGTGTAGCTAGTATGTTAGGAAATACAATACAAGTCAAATTTAACTAAGTTGTAGTTAGTATATTAGTGAGTAAAGCTAATATACTAACTACAACTTAGGAACTACAACTACAATTTACTAAATATAACTTTACTCTAATACACTAACTACGACTTAGGAACTACAGTTGACAAATATAACTTTACTCACTATATTTATTCAATTGTGGTTGTATTGTATTTCCTAAGTTGTAGTTAGTATATTAGTCCGTAAAGTTATATTCAGTAAGTCACAGCTAGTATGTTATTTACTAAAGAGTAAGGCTAATGGTTTACAGTCATGTGAAAATAAGCGCACCCCATGGAAATTGTCGGCTTTTTTGACATATTTGTACGAGCAAACGTTCGATGATCTTTGAAGCCACGATCATTTATTCAACAGAAATATCAATAGATGTGATATTCTTCGGTGGAAAATCTAAGTGCACCCTTGGCCTCAGGCTTGCTGGAATGTCTGACCACTCTTCCATGCAATATTGTTTCAGTTGTAAGCTTTCTCGCATGTACTGCCCGTTCCAAATCCCCCCACGACATTACAATCACACGGGATACGACAAAGGTATAAATAAGACGGGTTCCACCTGCACTCCCTAAGCGGGTTCCAAATCACTGGCACCCGCCTGATTCTAATTATATGGATTTGAAGGTGTAGGGGTGCACTTAATTTTTCCATGTGATGTGTTTTTTGTTCATTTAAATTGTGAAAACGACTACAAAAGGTCACTTTTATGTGGCACTGGATAGAGTGTATCAACTTTATTAATAAGCACTGTTTCAGAGGGGAACAAATGTTTGCTTGTCCAAATAGGTCAAAAAAGCCAATGTCCATTTCCAGAACCTCACTGTAGATTAGAAATAAAACACTCTGAATAACGCTAATACAGAGGCTTACATCCTGCTGAGGCTAGCTTCCTGTTGTTAAATAATCCTGATTAAAATGGTCTTTCAGTGGTTAGCATTAATGGGTTTACAGTAGATGGAGATTTTGAGAATTCAGGACTCAGGTCAGAATCCCCCCCCCAATCCCCCTCCCAAGCATAAACCATGAAATCAGAAATGTCATAAAAATGCTGTTTAAAAACTCAGTAGCGTTACTTAAGTCATCACTTCCTCTGGAGGGAAACGGAGGAGTGAGTGAGAATGGAAGTGAGGATGATTAGCGAGGAATTTCTCAAGGCGCTGCTTTTTCATGCTTTAATCCTCTGAACACTTCATTAGACAGCAGCAAAATTAGTGTGACATTAGACGCCATGAGAAAGCGGAGCCGGGGGGAAAATAAGGTGTTTGAATAAAAAATTTTTTTTAAAGTGGTAATTTGAAACACTTTGTTATGTTCAGTGATCACAATGCTGTAGTTGGGGCCTCATTAAAAAGCCTCTGTGTTCTATACAATCCAGTTGCGCTGATAATGTGCCACCTTACAATGTTCACTGAGGTTTCGCGAGATCTTCAAGAAGCCTGGGATTCAAACCGTCTGCTCGAAACTCTGAGGGGAAAACCGCGCTCTGATTCGGGTTCTGTGTAGAACTGTAAGGGTTCTGCCAAAGACTTAAGGACCTTGGAGTGTATAAACAGTGCAAAAGAACAACAGTGGGCCTAGGTACATTAAACGACTTTTTAGATATTTTTAGATATTACTACTATTACTAATCACTACTAATACTACTATCACTACTATTACCGCTACTATTACTAATCACTACTAATACTATTATCACTACTATTACCGCTACTATTACTAATCACTACTAATACTACTATTACTAATCACTACTATTACTACTATTACTACTATCACCGCTACTATTACTAATAACTACTAATACTACTATTACTAATCACTACTATTATCCCTACTATTACTAATCACTACTAATACTACTATTACTAATCACTACTATTACCGCTACTATTACTAATCACTACTAATACTACTATTACTAATCACTACTATTACTACTATCACCGCTACTATTACTAATAACTACTAATACTACTATTACTAATCACTGCTATTATCCCTACTATTACTAATCACTACTAATACTACTACTACTAATCACTACTATTACCGCTACTATTACTAATCACTACTAATACTACTATTACCGCTACTATTACTACTATTACCGCTACTATTACTACCACTACTAATACTACTATTACTAATCACTACTATTACTATCACTACTATTACTAATCACTACTAATACTACTATCACTACTATTACCGCTACTATTACTAATCACTACTAATACTACTATTACTAATCACTACTATTACTACTATCACCGCTACTATTACTAATAACTACTAATACTACTATTACTAATCACTACTATTATCCCTACTATTACTAATCACTACTAATACTACTATTACTAATCACTACTATTACCGCTACTATTACTAATCACTACTAATACTACTATTACTAATCACTACTATTACCGCTACTATTACTAATCACTACTAATACGACTATTACTAATCACTACTATTACCGCTACTATTACTAATCACTACTAATACTACTATTACTAATCACTACTATTACCGCTACTATTACTAATCACTACTAATACTACTATTACTAATCACTACTATTACCGCTACTATTACTAATCACTACTAATACTACTATTACCGCTACTATTACTACTATTACCGCTACTATTACTACCACTACTAATACTACTATTACTAATCACTACTATTACTATCACTACTATTATTAATCACTACTAATACTACTATCACTACTATTACCGCTACTATTACTAATCACTACTAATACTACTATTACTAATCACTACTATTACCGCTACTATTACTAATCACTACTAATACTACTATTACTAATCACTACTATTACCGCTACTATTACTAATCACTACTAATACTACTATTACCGCTACTATTACTACTATTACCGCTACTATTACTATCACTACTATTACCGCTACTATTACTACTATTACCGCTACTATTACTATCACTACTAATACTACTATTACCGCTACTATTACTACTATTACCGCTACTATTACTATCACTACTAATACTACTATTACTAATCACTACTATTACTATCACTAATATTACTAATCACTACTAATACTACTATTACTAATCACTACTATTACTATCACTACTAATACTACTATTACTAATCACTACTATTACTAATCACTACTATTACTACTATTTCCGCTACTATTACTACTATTACCGCTACTATTACTATCACTACTAATACTACTATTACTAATCACTACTATTACTATCACTACTAATACTACTATTACTAATCACTACTATTACTATCACTACTATTACTATCACTACTAATCACTACTATTACTATCACTACTAATACTACTATTACTAATCACTACTATTACTATCACTACTAATACTACTATTACTAATCACTACTATTACTATCACTACTATTACTAATCACTACTATTACTATCACTACTATTACTAATCACTACTAATACTACTATCACTACTATTACCGCTACTATTACTAATCACTACTAATACTACTATTACCGCTACTATTACTATCACTATAAATACTACTATTACTAATCACTACTATTACTATCACTACTAATACTATTACTATTTCTGCTACTATTACTATCACTACTAATACTATTATTACAACAACTACCACTATTACTACAATTACCATTACTGCTACTACTGCTTCTACTATTACTACTGCTACAATTAATAATACTACTGCTACTTCTATTACTTATACTACTACTTCTACTAATACTACTACTGCTTCTACCAATACTACTAGTGCAACTTAATACTACTACTTCTACTACTACTACTACTACAACTATTAATACTACTGCTTCTACCAATACTACTACTACAACTATTAATACTACTACTTCTACTACTACTGCAACTATTAATACTACTGCTTCTACCAATACTACTACTGCTTCTACTAATACTGCAACTATTAATACTACTGCTTCTACCAATACTACTACTACAACTATTAATACTACTACTTCTACTACTACTGCAACTATTAATACTACTGCTTCTACCAATACTACTACTGCTTCTACTAATACTGCAACTATTAATACTACTGCTTCTACCAATACTACTACTACAACTATTAATACTTCTACTACTACTACTACTACAACTATTAATACTACTGCTTCTACCAATACTACTACTACAACTATTAATACTACTACTTCTACTACTACTGCAACTATTAATACTACTACTTCTACCAATACTACTACTGCTTCTACTAATACTGCAACTATTAATACTACTGCTTCTACTACTACTGCAACTATTAATACTACTGCTTCTACCAATACTACTACTGCTTCTACTAATACTGCAACTATTAATACTACTACTTCTACTAATACTACTACTGCTTCTACTACTACTGCAACTATTAATACTACTGCTTCTACCAATACTACTACTGCTTCTACTAATACTGCAACTATTAATACTACTGCTTCTACTACTACTGCAACTATTAATACTACTGCTTCTACCAATACTACTACTGCTTCTACTAATACTGCAACTATTAATACTACTGCTTCTACTACTACTGCAACTATTAATACTACTACTTCTACTAATACTACTACTGCTTCTACTACTACTGCAACTATTAATACTACTGCTTCTACCAATACTACTACTGCTTCTACTAATACTGCAACTATTAATACTACTGCTTCTACTACTACTGCAACTATTAATACTACTGCTTCTACCAATACTACTACTGCTTCTACTAATACTGCAACTATTAATACTACTGCTTCTACTACTACTGCAACTATTAATACTACTACTTCTACTAATACTACTACTGCTTCTACTAATACTGCAACTATTAATACTACTGCTTCTACTACTACTGCAACTATTAATACTACTACTTCTACCAATACTACTACTGCTTCTACTAATACTACTACTGCTTCTACTAATACTGCAACTATTAATACTACTACTTCTACTAATACTACTACTGCTTCTACTAATACTGCAACTATTAATACTACTACTTCTACCAATACTACTACTGCTTCTACTAATACTGCAACTATTAATACTACTGCAACTATTAATACTACTGCTTCTACTACTACTGCAACTATTAATACTACTGCTTCTACTACTACTGCAACTATTAATACTACTGCTTCTACCAATACTACTACTGCTTCTACTACTACTGCAACTATTAATACTACTACTTCTACTAATACTACTACTGCTTCTACTAATACTGCAACTATTAATACTACTGCTTCTACTACTACTGCAACTATTAATACTACTGCTTCTACCAATACTACTACTGCTTCTACTACTACTGCAACTATTAATACTACTACTTCTACTAATACTACTACTGCTTCTACTAATACTGCAACTATTAATACTACTGCTTCTACTACTACTGCAACCATTAATACTACTACTTCTACCAATACTACTACTGCTTCTACTAATACTACTACTGCTTCTACTAATACTGCAACTATTAATACTACTGCTTCTACTACTACTGCAACTATTAATACTACTGCTTCTACCAATACTACTACTGCTTCTACTACTACTGCAACTATTAATACTACTACTTCTACTAATACTACTACTGCTTCTACTAATACTGCAACTATTAATACTACTGCTTCTACTACTACTGCAACTATTAATACTACTACTTCTACCAATACTACTACTGCTTCTACTAATACTACTACTGCTTCTACTAATACTGCAACTATTAATACTACTGCTTCTACTACTACTGCAACTATTAATACTACTACTTCTACCAATACTACTACTGCTTCTACTAATACTACTACTGCTTCTACTAATACTGCAACTATTAATACTACTACTTCTACTAATACTACTACTGCTTCTACTAATACTGCAACTATTAATACTACTGCTTCTACCAATACTACTACTGCTTCTACTAATACTGCAACTATTAATACTACTGCAACTATTAATACTACTACTTCTACCAATACTACTACTGCTTCTACTAATACTACTACTGCTTCTACTAATACTGCAACTATTAATACTACTACTTCTACTAATACTACTACTGCTTCTACTAATACTGCAACTATTAATACTACTGCTTCTACCAATACTACTACTGCTTCTACTACTACTGCAACTATTAATACTACTACTTCTACTAATACTACTACTGCTTCTACTAATACTGCAACTATTAATACTACTTCTACCAATACTACTACTGCTTCTACTAATACTGCAACTATTAATACTACTGCAACTATTAATACTACTACTTCTACCAATACTACTACTGCTTCTACTAATACTGCAACTATTAATACTACTGCTTCTACTACTACTGCAACTATTAATACTACTACTTCTACCAATACTACTACTGCTTCTACTAATACTGCAACTATTAATACTACTGCTTCTACTACTACTGCAACTATTAATACTACTACTTCTACTAATACTGCTGCTTCTACTACTTCTACTAATACTACTACTGCTACCAATACTACTACTAATACTACTGCTTCTACTACTACTGCTTCCACTGATACTTCTACTAATACTACTACTGCAACTATTAATACTACTGCTTCTACCAATACTACTACTGCTTCTACTAATAATACTACTGCTTCTACCAATACTACTGCTGCAACTATTAATACTACTACTACTTCTTCTACTGCAACTATTAATACTACTGCTTCTACTAATACTGCAACTATTAATACTACTGCTTCTACTAATACTACTTCTACTACTGCTTCTACCAACACTACTACTGCAATTATTAATACTACTGCTTCTACTAATACTTATTATTATTATTATTATTATTATTATGGGCGGTTGTGGCTTGACGGTTACTGATCAGAAGGTCGGGGGTTCAAGCCCCAGCACTGCCAAGCTGCCACTGTTGGGCCCTTGAGCAAGGCCCTAAACCCTCTCTGCTCCAGGGGGCGCTGTATCATGGTTGACCCTGCACTCTGACCCCAACTTCCTGACAGGCTGGGGTATGCGGAGAAAAGAATTTCACTGTACTGAAATGTATGTGTAATCAATAAAGACTCATTATTATTATTATTATTATTATTATTATTATAATTGTTATTGTCATATTTATTTATTTCTGACTTCCCTGAAGCACAGATTTCAACTCAACCTGAACTAGAGTCCAAAGGTCGGAGCTCACTCCCACTGCTTTCTCTTTTACATGTTTTACATGTTTAAATCAGAGTCAGATTTTCAGCATTTTGAGAACAATCCAGGAATGAAACGTTTCATTTGTAATTAAAAGCACTCATGGCCTCATTAATATCAAAAAATAAAAACTCCGAGGTAAAGTAAACATACAAGTACAGAAATCAGCCACCAACAGCTGCTACTACACTACAACAGATATTCTCTGATCAGAGTACATTTCTGGATCAGTATCTTTGATTAGAACCATTTAAAATATATCTTTTATTATTATTATTATTATTCGTCTCATTCGCAATCGAGCATATTTATCAGAGGAGCTTTCCTAATAAGCTTTCCACTATGCCGTTTTCACATTTCTGGTGTAAACGGTCATTGAACATTGTACATTTCAGGATTAACATCTTTGTTTCGGAGCAGTTTAGTGTTTAGTGGAGCTCTGGCAATTTGACAGAAGAGAAAATATGCCAACCCTGAATTTTTCCACACTACTGAACATAATTATTGCTAATTTACATATAATTTGGATATAATTGAACTTCTCTTTGTTTTTGTTTTTCCCCCATTTATGAGGATTTTTGGATGACGACGCTGGGGAACGCAGTTTAAGCCCCCCGTGTTGCCCTCTCCGTGCCTGCCACAGCCTGAGCTCGGCCATTCTGCCAGGTGCGCTGGGCAACACGGGGGCTTAAGCTGCATTACATTACAGCCGTCACTCAGGCATATGAAAATGCTCTCTGAACAAAGCCTGCCGTCCAGGCCAAACCAATCAAACGCAGGTTGCAGGTCTGGGTCCGGAGATAGGGGGGCGATTAATGGCACGGCCGCATTTATCTCTCTCTCTCACACACACACACACATCATGATTCTCTCAGGTTGGCGTCGAGTGCCATGCAGTGAAGGCAGTACGATGATGATGATGAAGGCAAATGATATGGCGGTGAAACGTGAGATGAATGCGAAAATGTGATCAGCGAAAATAATTTTTTAAAAAGGAAAAAAAAAAAAAACAACACAATACACTTTCATTAAAGAAACACATCAAATGAATGACAGAAATGAGAAACACACAGATTTCAATTTGGAAATATCTTCTAAAAAAAAAAAAAAAGAAAAAGTCAAACCTGCTAATTAAATGAATATGAAATTATAAAAGAAAATGAAATTAAAGCAAAACATTCACATTTTCTTAAATAAATCAAAGGAATGAAAAAAACTCATTCTAAAAAATGTGATGCGTTAGGGAAAGAATCAGAAATACTAATTAGGCTAATAATAAAAAAAATAAATCAATGTAGTAGAAAAAATGTAATGCTGTAAAAAAAATATTTAAAAATTTTTTTTATATATCTATTTTATATAAATGTATAAAAGACACACAAGCTAGCAGTAAAGAGTATTCGGTGCATAAAACTAAAAAATACATAAAGGCCTTTTTTTATAAGGTTGTAACACTAACATCTCAGCATATGTAATATATATTTTATTATTTAATATATATATCAATTATTTATGCAGTTTATGTACACAAGTAGGCTGTTGTTGACATCCAGGTGTCACGTGACCAACTGCTTACGCCACACCCACCGAGACAGGTGAAACAGGTGTACATTACGTAAAGAAAGCCTATTGCTGACCAAATTCCCTAGTTTTTTGAGTGGGGGTGCTCATTTAATTATTAATACTTCGACCAAATAAGCGTTAAAAAGTCATAAAAGACGGAAATGTTACCTGTTCGACTATTTTCTTGTACCGCTGAGTGGCTTGGTCCATCAGGTCCCGCACAATCCAGCCGTCTTTACACGGCACCACGACTCCAGTGCTCCCAAAGTTCACAGTCACTTTCATTCTCACGGTAAAAAATAACAAATAACAACACTATAATCGCTATAATATTTCTATTTTTAACGCTATATTACACAGAACAGCCCTAACATGGATGCCGTCCACCTGGTGTTACTTTGCGCTCGCGCGTGAACACAAACACCAGCGACAGGTGTCATGGGGGAAACTTCAGGTGTGGCCGGAATCCTCTTTCAGCCGAGTTAATTCCGAATTTCTTCTCGAAATAGTTTCTCACCTGAGTCTACACCTCAAACAACAGGGGGGAAAATAATAATAATAAATAAAAGTGTAAACAATTCCACGGAGTTCAGCTCCCCGCGCGCGCTCGCGCTCTTTCTCTCTCCCTCTTACTCACTCGCCAGGGAAACCGGAAGTGCAGGGAAATAAAGGAAGTGGCTGTTGTGTGTATTAGCATGTTAGCATAGTATCACCTGAGAACCTTCACGTTTTGCCTTTCTTTTAGTTTTCGTTAGCCTGGTGTTAAACAAATCTCAAAATGAAAAAGAAAATATATATTTAAAAAATATATATATTCATATGTATATATATTTTTTTATTCCAGAAGTGTCCTGCCGCTCAGGTGGGGCGAGAAAATGAAATCAAACACACACACACACACACACACACAAAAATAAATTCTGTGAAATAAAATATTGTCGATTTATTATAAATAGAATAAATACAGCCATTACTCTGGAAAATAGTATTTAATTATCATAAAACTGCCTCCACAAATTCCAAAAATATGACAAGTGATGACAACTGTCGGAAGATCCTGATGGTCCTTTTCTTATTGGTAAGAGGTAAGGTTCTGAAAACTGCGATCAAAACACGGGCCGCGCTGCTCAAACTCTTAGACCATCTCCACTAAACTGCAGTGGAGGCTGGTCCACAGGGGCTATGATTCAAAGTACCACCATAGACACTATGAGATGAAAAGTATGTACACCCCCTAGCCATCACACCCGTATGTGTTTCTTCCCCAAACTGTTGCCACGAAGTTGTACAGAATGGCTTTGTGGCATACAGAATTTCCCTTTTACTGAAACTAAGAGGCCCAAACTTGTTCCAGCATGACAATGCCACTGTGCACAAAGCGAGCTCCATGAAGCCATGGTGTGTTAAGGTTGGAGTGGAAGAACCTGATCGAGTGACCTGAGTGATCAGAGCCCTGGCCTCAACCCGACTGAACACCTTAGGGTTGAATTGGAACATCAACTGCACCCCAGGCGTTCGAGTCCTCACCCGGCATCAGCCTGGCATCACTAACGCTCCTGCTGCTGAATGAACACTGTCAGGCTCCAAAATCTAGTGGAAAGCCTTCTGAGAACAAAGTGGAGGTTATTATAACAGCAAAAAGAAAAGTGGGTATTGCGCAATCATGGTGAGGGGGGGATAACGTAGACTGGATAATGTCTGTATGTCAGAAATGCATGCACACCATGGTGACCTTGTTTCCTACACAAAGGCTGAGAAAAATATGTCTCTTTTCAAATGCCTGCTTTTTTTCTGGGTTACTTTCGGATATTTTGTGTTGTTTATTTTTTAATGTAGTGAATTATGCGGAAACCTTGCAAGCCTGGTTAATGAAAAAACTTCACCATATCAACAGTTATATGGGTGTTTTATTTATTATCCATTTTGATGGCCTGTTCAGCACAGAAGCCCATCTGTAAGTTGTTATGATATCGTATTACGCAGAACGAGTACTTTAATATAAGCAGCTGCACGGCTGTCACGGCTGTCGATGTGCACACCTTCTGACCAATCAGAATCCAGAAAACAACAAGCTCTATACCCTGGCTTCGGTTTATCGTAGTGAGTTGCATTTAGCATACGCGAATTATGCTGACGCATTGTTGAATCCCCATCCACCCACAAGAAAACACAAATGGCCAGATGGAGAAACTGAATCACTTTAATGGCGAATAAAAAATTTTTCACTAAGCACTAAAATGTGCTATTTAGAGAGACAGCAATAAACTTATCAACATGCTGGCCTGGTGTTAAACGAATCCATGTTAGCGCACCATAAAGGCAGGTTTCGGACACTACCATCTGTGAGGAGGGACGGCGCCAGCTAATGCTTTATCCCCATCCACCATTATGGGCTGTTGCATTTGTCTCACAATATGCAATCCCACAAAACACCGAAATGTAGCATTAGCATAACCGTTCAGGGGCAAAAAACGACCTCTACCATGAACATAAATGTTATACATTATCAGAACTTGGCACACGCGATGGTTTTACGACAGCGTTGAGAGCCTCACGGTGGCCGTTACACTCCAGCTCACGGAACACGTGTAAAACGGCCGTGACAGATGTGCGAAGGTTTGAAAACTGCTTCGCATAGCACAGAGTTAATGGAGCCAGAATAACTCCCTGACTGTAACCATTAAACAACATCCGTTATGATTTCCCTTATGAAATGAAAATGACTGAATCCTGAAACCGTGGCCAAAAAACTATTTTCCTGTCATCGCTTTTCAAACAATTAATGCAAATTTGGCCAAATTATATCTCACAAACTAGATTCCATCACTACTAATGTGAGTCAAAAGGTTATATAGACTATATCTACGGTATATCAGTCCTTACAGCCACAGTGCTGTTGAATTCTCTAATCTGATTGGTCAGAAGGGGTTGATTCATTTTCTATAACAACAGCTCCAACTGTAATTTTAATGTGTTTTATCTAATACCGTATCGTTTCTATAGTAACAACTCATCCACATGGACTTGTAAGACCTTTACGGAAGGAGTCACAATATTTTTTAAAGTGGTTTGGGAAAACCAAAACCAAAATCGAATTTTTTTTGTTGTCAAAATTCGGTTTATTTCTGGTTGAAAGATATTATTTTCTGCCTTTTTGGAACTAGTCATAGTAGAAAATATCAAACTTGGACTGCGTGTAGGGTTTTAATGAATGAAATCCTAATCCTGTACTCTTCAGAGTAAATTCTCTTAGTTATTATATGAATATATATGAAAAATATTTGTCATTTTCTTCGAGAACGCAGTAAATAAAAAGCATTCTCAGTGGAAAGCTTTAGTGAAGTTATATCTCTTTGTTAAGTCACATCAAGCTTTATTGCTGCCTATTTATTTCTTAACGTTTCAACGCATCAATCAACGGATTAGCAGCGAAATATTTATTCCCCCCCACCCACCCACCCACCCGAAATCTGGAGACCACAGCAGATGATTCGCGCTCTTTCCACCTTTCCATCTTTTTTTTTTTTCATCCATTATGGCCACGTGGATCAGAGGTGAACGATGAGCCTCGTTTCACCGTTTAACCAGAAAGGTCAAACACGGGCCACATCGCATCAGCAGGATTGTTTTATCTCTCGCCTACTGGGAAATAAGCTGCTCATGGCAGGGGGAAATGTGGCCTCGGCGACCACTTCATACACACACACACCACAAGGTAAGACAGATACACACCGTTAAACTTTTGCCAGATAAAAGCCAAGGTATTTATTATCATTATTATTATTATTATTATTAGGAGTAGTAGTAGTAGTAGTTGTTGTGTATGATGTTTCAATGTTTTGGTTTGCACGCAGATTAAAAAAGGAAATAAATCATATCTATGATGAGTTCAGGTTCAAAGGTGTAAGAAGGACAAAAGATGGAATAGTACATTACGGCATTTGAGAACAACCGTATCTCGTATGAGCTTCCTGTTTCTAGGAGGAAGTGTGTATTTCATGGTCTATTAGCAGAAACAGATATGACACAATGGATACAGATCGTGTGTTTAGCGGGCAACTTCTTCATTCGCACCGCCCATGTGACACTGTATTCCTCAGGTTCCTGGAGAACCCGTCTAACACACCAGCCATTCCTGAGTTGGAGCTGAAGTGGATGTGTGAGCACACTAAGGTGTGGTTCAACAGGACCAGGGTTGGGAACCTGCGGAGTACTCACGACGGTGCTCCATCAAACCTTTAACCTCATGAGAAACATGATATCGGTAGATCACGAGTTCGAATTCCTGACAATGCCACAGCCATCTGTGGCAAAAACTGTCCATGCTGTCTAGGTGGGAAGAGCAAAGTCACGCTCCTCTGTCAATCACAGCTCCGCTAGCCAATCTGTGAGATCGTGTATGCGGAAGAGGGCGCATAGCGCTTTCCTCCGAACGTGTTACGCCGCCCTGCGACGCCATCCGGCCTTCACGTGTCTCAAAGGAAGCATGTGTTATAGTCTTAACGCCTCCGGTTCGGTAGCTGTCGTGCGATAGGTGACCGAATTCGATGAGTGGGAAAAACAATGTATATTTGAGTGGTATTTTTGGAAAATCAAGTCAGTCAAGTCTGGGAAATAGTACACGCTACTTTAAGAAAACGTAAACAACGGTTTTATTTGGGACGTTTTACAACCTCGGCGTCTTCCTGCAAATTGACAATCATGGGTAGATCGTCAACGGTCACCCGGCTGTCTCAGAGCTTTCGAGCTAACACTGTGAATGACATGATTTCATCAAGCTGTCGTGTAGCTACGTGTTATAAGTTTGTTGAAAAACACACAATAAGCACTTGATTTTACTCTTCATCCTGGTCAGGGTTGTCAAAGGCAGACGTTATAAATACCGTACTGTCTATCATACGATTTTGGTCACTTTTGTTTTTTATACCATGACTTTATAGAAGGATTAAGTTACTTAAACAAATGCTATAATGGCTTTTAAAAGGATTGAAATGACGTGGGTCATGCTATGCAACTGGTCATTACCCCACCTAATTCAGTGGGGTGGGGGAGAGTATTCATTTAACTGAATGATTCATTGAGTGAGTCATCATCCATAATAACTCAGCAAACCACAAGAATTCTCTGTGTGTGTGTGTGCGTTTGTATTATGACTCGCACTTCAACCGTACAGTGGTATGTATGGAATTCAGCCACCTCTTGTCCTGGCTTTCATCGCAGCCAATAATAATGAAGCCTTCAGCCACGTTCCTTATTACGCTCTGTCACAGCAGACGGGGCTTGACTGCGATTTGTTATGACAACACTGCGTGAACATCTGGCTCATCTGTTAGCCTTCGTCGTTTTGGAAGCCGTCAAGCCACCAACTTATGCTTAAAAAAAACAGACTTGATTTCTACCTCATTCCTAAATTCTGTCTGGACTTTGGAAGACTTCTCTATTGGTCCCGTAGACTCTATCGTAATATCAATGAACTAGCAGTCCTACTATACAGCCTACTTTAATCATTCAAAATGGCGAATGAACCTGATGTAGTGTTTTCTCTGAACACTCCAACAGGACTTAGCTAATGAGAACTGAAGGTTGCCAGGTCAGCACAAATCAAGGAAACACACATATTCAGGTTTGTGTGCGTTTATAGGGTCCGAGTACATGCACTCAGAAACATAATAATAATAATAATAATAATACCGAATAAAAATGAACGCAAGACGTTTTCAATCGTATTGTCCTTTAATAGTAAACAAAATAAAACAAAAAAAGGCATCTGTTTACCTGAAAACGTGCGGTTGTCCCTGACAAGGCTTTAACCGATCACGCCAAGACCACCAATACGCCTACGACTCTTCGGGATCGCAATACGAAAAGATCATAGATTTCTTCCGCAAAAAATATATCAGAGATTGTGTACCGCAAAGCAAAAGGCTTGTTTTAGCGCAAAAATCAAACAAAATGAAGAAAAAGTACTTAACAAGAGCGTCATTATTCCATTTCCCTTCCTGTAATCTCTAAAATGGCTTACGTATGGCCAGTGTCTGACCTGAACTGATCAAAGGACCGAGCGCTGATTGGTTAACCTGGAGAGGAAGTTGAGGTTAAAGCTAAAGATTTTGTAAAACGCTTTGACCCTTGATTTAACCATGTAAGCCACATGCTAACAATAGTCAATACCATCCAAGAGTGTCCAAGAATTCATATTTACACTAAAGTGATTCCAGATTTCCCCCAAAAACCCACACGGCTGGAAGAGGACTTTAGAGTGTTTGGATAAGAATAACTGCATGACACAATATATCGAAGCGAAAATACCAGCAGACCACATGAACCGAAAACGATTGAATGTTTTATATATCTAGCCTTGATATCTTACGCAACCTGACAAGCTCCTGCTAATGTCTTTGTGCCGAGGATCATCCCTTTCTCCACAACTTCAAAGGATCTCTTGAACTCCATGCTAACGTTCAGAGCTGGATGAACTAATCCTAGCAAAACAGGGAGTCAAAGATCTTTCGCTAATCCACTCAGAGATGAGTGGACAAGATGCTGGCGTTTTCCTGACAGTTCTGAAGGTCATTGTAAAAAAAACGACCGGCTCGCCTTTTCCCCCTGAAAAAAAGAACGAACACGGAGCGAACGCTTGACGTGTAAACGAGCTATTAAAGAGAGAGGACGTTTTGGCGGCAGTGCTAGCTGTCAGCTTCATAGAACGGATCGAATTAGCCGTGTTTTAGACTCGATTGTGTTTCCTCTCACCTCAACAAGATGCATGCGCTTTAAACCGGCTTAATTAAAGTTCACTCTCCGGCGCTCCAGCCGAGGAGGTCCGCCGACCCTTCGTGCGGAAACCATGGCGATGGCAGACTGAGACGCTAATGAACTGCGTGATCCTGAGAACACCCCTTATTCATTTGATTAGCTGATACATTTATTATTAAACCAAACAAGATACAAGTAATTATTTTACTAAGAAAAGACTGCAGCGAGATGGAGGTGAACTTTAATGAGGAGAGACGTCAACGGCGGTGGAAAGAGAACAAAACATACTGACTTGTGTAAAAGAACTGCGACTGTAATATTAATAATTATAATAATAATTCACTTTAAAATAGTGCTCCAAAAATTCCTTTTGTACACGTCTACAATTAATCCAAAAACATTACGAACAATTATGTCACTAACCACGTTACTAAACTCTAAAGTGAGCGGAAAGCTAACGTTAACTGGCTAGCTAACTTAGCCAAATGCTGTTGCGGTTTCAGGACTTTCGCTAGCTAGCTAGCTAGCTCAAGTTAAACCATATCTATCATGTTCCCCTTAAACATTATCCTGGGCATCACAATCACTAATGAACATCAAAGTGAGGTCTTAAGGTTAATGCTATAGAACTTCAAAGATCTAGCTAGCTAGTCCAGCTCACTTAGCTAGCGAATGGCTTACCTGTACATGTTTACGCATGTTTAAAACCGTAGATAAATTGCGTCAGGGGTGTCTCCACTGTCTCAGACGTCGCTGCAGAGCATTCGGTACCTGAATCATGGACTTAAAGACCAATAGACACTACATTCATGCCCAAATCCTTCAAAAATAACTTGCTTATAGAGATAACTCGAATCCTGTGCTTCCCTCTGATCTCCGACCTTTCCACGTTGACGCCTGGAGACAGAGACAAAGAGCTGCCCATTTAACTGTTGATAAATGTTCAAAGTTGACATAAGTACTTCAGGTCATTTCGCCATCTTCTTTCACCGTGCCTCGGGGTCATCTGTGCCGTTTTTGCTTTTCCTCCGAGGGGTCACCCGAGAGCACGACTTCCTTTCATTCATAACTCAAGATGAAAAGAGATCTGAAGTCAGAGAAAGGGTGACAGAGGTTGACCCAAGACAAAGCTTGAATTCATCTGGAAACCACTGGAATCACGTGCCTCAAAAAAACACCATCCGAGATACATGCTTTAAAAATGCGTTCCTCAGGGCTTCTTTGGACGGTTAACAGTTCTAGTCTGCTAAGTGAGTTCTACTTGGGAACAATATCATCTGCTTATGGGTTCCCCTTCAGCGCCAAACCAAAGAACACTGTCGGCTGATGAGTAGAACTAGCCTGGTGTTTATTTCATCAAACCACACAGTCTTGTACCAAGAAGGAGCTTTGAAGATACTAAGAAGGACCTTACAATGATTCCACAGACATCATTAGACATATTTTATTTTTCCACACTAAACTTCCAGGACGCCATCCATCCATCCCCCTGTGCAACATGTGCTTCGGGAAACTTCAAAAGAAAAAGCTGCTTCCTTCCTTCTGGTCCATTTTACATCAACTCGCAGTTGGGTGTTTGAAGTTCTGGTGTAGGTTGACCTCCGGCGTGCCCAGAGCTCAAAGGAGACGCTGAAGGATCTTACAGGCTTCTGCTGTGGAAGAGAGTGCAGAAGCAGGTTGAGCTGTAGGGTTCTCCAGGGAGAAAGAAGGATGGAAGAAGATGAGGGACTCTTTAATGGAGCAGTCCTGGTCATCCAAGGGTGATGGGATTGTCTACAGATTAATGGATATGAATGGATCCCATCTGGATGCTATCTGAAGGTATCCGACGGTGTCAAATAACCAGGGAAAATGTTTATCATATGGTTTCCATCCAATTAGGCAAAACTGTGGCGCAGTTAGGAATGTAGAGTTGACGTGGCGATGGTCCTCAGAATTGGTAATAACGTTAATACGCATAGGAGGTAATATACAGTATATTCAAGACAAAATGAAAATGATTAGAAATATTGGGGAAATTACATTTTACGTCATGAAACCGGACCTGCTCTTCACATTCTACTCCAGAACTTCATCAGAGGTCACCTTGATATCCCTGAGCTCGGAGTGTAGCTTGCTCTAGCTAGCAGTTTTTAAAGAAACTGGGAAAAATGTACCTACGAAGAAATATCTGGAACTTGTGTGGAATGTTTCGGGGCAGGTCCGAACCAGAAAACTGCTTCATCTGGACTTACACATCAGAAAACGTACACTATTAGCGAATGAAAGGTTCCGTCTAGCAACCGAATATAAAGGTTCCGTGTGGAACCCGACAACACGTGGGTGCTCCCTTTAAAGAAGCATCTGTTTAAAGACATCTCTAAAAGAACCCTCGAGTTACTCTTTTTTACGACTGTACGTGTGAAAATCTTTAACGGTCCTACAGGTTCCCCGAGAGGAACGCCGCCAATAAGATCGGATAATAAGACTGGGATGAGAGTTAGCAGTGTTCTGCTCCCTTCGTATATCTTCCGTGAACATTTTTCACGACCTTGACAGACTTAAGAAGTGGCAGAAAGATGGAGAACCCACTTTATCACCTTAATCCGAACCACACCTCTGCCTCTGTCCACGTTTGGAAACGTGGCACTTTAACGATTAGGCCCTTCGGTTCCGGTGGCCGTAATCTGCCCTTCGTGATTGGACAGGCATGTTAATGCCTCCTGCTTCAGCCTGGATCCTGAACAGATTGCCTTGTAAAAGAGGGAGTGAGAAATATATAAAGAAGACATGAAATAAAAAGTATATCCCTTCGGCAAATTGGCTGTCATTGGATTATCCGCCGTAAAAGTGTGATTTGTTATAGAAGACCTCTGCAATTCCCCCCCCCCCCCCCGCTCGCTCTCTCTATGGGCACACACACAACAAGTAGCACATCCTCAGGCATCTAACAGCCCACGTTCAGTTACTGGGAAAAAAAAAGGGTATTAGCGTTAGCACTGCTAGCTCCTTTCATACAGAAAAATCTCATACGTTTGAGTAACACGTGAAAAACGCATTTCAACGTGTTCTGCCCTGATATCATGTGCATATCATGTTCTTTTTTAATCGCATTTGAAAGTAAATGCATTTTAAAAAGTAACGTGAAAATAAATGAATCGTGCGTGAAAACAAATCGTGTGAAAATGGATGTATCGCACGTAAAAGAATCGCATGTGGAAATGAACTATTCACTTGGGGGGAAAAAAATCACGTGATCATGATCATGTCAATCATGTTAATAAAAAAATTCACATGAAAATGGATGAATCATGTAAAATAAAATAAAAAAAGAGAATAAACCGTGTGAAATAAATTTCGCCATATGAATGTACAGTAAGTGAAATCACCTGGAAAAATAAGTGAATCGTGTGAATGTAATTGAATCATGTTCAATAAAATCCCACGTGAAAATAAACGAATCGTCTAAACGCAAATGAATCATGTGAAAATAAATGAATTGTGTAAAGATCACTTGAATGAATGAATCAGGTAAAAGAATCACATGAAAAAGTGAATTGGGTGAAAAAGAATCAAATGTGACAATGAATGGATCATTTGTAAAATAAATAAAGAAAGAAAGAAAGAAAAAAAAAGTAATCATGTAATAAAAAATTCACGTGAAAATAAATGAATAATTTATAAGAATCACATTTGAAAATAAATGAATCATTTACAATAATCACATGTGAGAATGAACGAATCATGTTCACATGAATGAACCACATGAAAATAATTAACCATATGAATATATAGTAATTGAATCATGTGAATGTTAATAAATCATGGTAATGTAAAAATAAAAAAATTATTGTGAAATGAAATCACGAGAAAAATAAATGAATCGGATAAAAGAATCACATGAAAATAAGTGAATCAGGGAAAAGAATCAAATGTGACCACAAAGGAATCATTTGTAAAAAAATAAAAAAAAAATCACGTAAAAGGAATGAAATGGGTAAAAGAATCACGTGAAAATAAATGAATCAGGCAAAGGAATCACATGTGACAATGAATGAATTATTTGCACAAAAAAAGAAAGAATTTGGTAAAAAAAAAAAATTATAATAATAATCACCTGAGAAAAACATCATCGTAAAAAAATGAATGATGTAAATATAAAATCATGTGTAAATAAATTAATCGCGTAAAAAAGTAAATGACTCATATGAATATAAATAAATCATATGAAAACAAATGAATCAAGCGGAAAAATTTCTTATTACTTTCCCTTCTTAGTGTTATTAGATTTCGATCTTTGTGTGTCCCTATGGTTTGTTTGTTTTTTTATATCAACCCATCATCTTGCCATTGTTTTCCTCCAAAAAACGTCTCCTAACATGCAACAATGCATGTGACGTCAAACAGGAATTAAATCAAAGCAGGAAGCAGAAATACACTCGCCTTCAGCTCTATCACAGCCGGCCATGCTCAAACAATGGGAGATCAAAAAGAGCTTGGCTAATTGGCCTCTCCCTCTCTCTCTCTCTCTCTCTCTCTCTCTCTCTCACCGAAAGGTTCAACTGTGTCTCATTTTCATTACCCCTCTGTCCAAACCATGCCTTCAACCAAAAAAACAGTTCATTCTCATAGACATGTGTGTAAAAAAAGAAGCATATTTAAAAATAAATGAATCATGTTTTTAAAAAAAGAATCACATGTGAATTTGAAAACATTGAATCATGCTCAAAAGAATAAACCATTAGAAATTAAATGAATCATAAAAAAGCATCATGTGAAAATAAATGAATCACTTGAAAATAATTGAATCATGTTTTTAAAACGAATCATGTGAAAAGAAACGAATCATTTGAAAATAAATGAATCATGTGAAAAGAAATGAATCATAAAAAAAGCATCATGTGAAAATAAATGAATCATTTGATAATAATTGAATCATATTTTTTTTTAAAAAGAATCGTGAAAATTAATGAAGAGTTCAAAAAAACATGGAAATAAATGAATCATGTGAAAAAGAAGCTCATGTGAAGATAAATGAATCGATTGAAAATAAATGAATCATTTGAAAATAACTGAATCATGTTTTTAAAAAGAATCATGTGAAAATAAATGAGTCATGTGAAAAAGAATCGCATGTGGAAATACATAAATCACAACAAAGCAGCACTTGAAAATGAACAAATCATTTGAAAATAATTGAATCATATTTAAAAGAATCCTCAAAGCTCAAATAGGTTGTCCCAAAATAATAATATCAGTGAGACTGGTGAAATAACCTTGCATTATTCAGAGTCATTTAATAAATACAGTATGCATATGAAGGATCGTGCTAAACCGTCTCCTGATCAATAACACGCTCTCTGAAAAGACTCCAGAAAGATGTTTAACACGGTTATTCACCACGCAGCGTGTTGTTGGAAAGTGCGAGGAAACGTCAAAATCTTTAGCAGGCAAATGTCTCGGAAATGTCACACGTGGATTCTGTTGATCTTTAGAGTCTGATTTTTCACCATGAGTTTTGTGAGTCCTGTCTACAGAAGAAATACAGAAAGGCAGTGCTAATCTATTAGCAAAGTGTTTCCATCAGGTACTCTTATAGAGCAGCTGGTCACTTCATGTGTAAATAGTTATATAGTAACATCTCATTCACTAGTATGAAACTTGTATAGTATCGTTTTCTTTAAGGAGACGTTTATTTCACGTTTATGAAGGAGTCTCCAGTGTCAGGGTTTTGTAACAGGAAAAGTTTTTTTAACTTCAAGATAGAGAGAAAAAAGAGAGGAATCACATGTAAAGAATTTTTTTTTTTTTTACAAAACAATTAACACGTGCAAATAAACGAATCATGTGAAAATAAATGAATCATAAAAAGAATCAGGTGAAAATAAATGAATCGTTTGAAAATGAATTAATCATGTTTTAAAAAATCACATGAAAATAAATGAATCATTTGTTCCAAGTTGCTGCGAAAGGTGACATATACTAAGGTTGGGGGGTGGGGGTCATTACTTTTTCACACAAGGCCGTTTGGTGTTGGATTGACCTTTTTCCATCGATAAATTATCTGAAACTGTGACAAATGTGCAAAACAAAAAATGGAAGAAATCAGGAAGGGGTAAATACTTTTTCACAGCACTGCAGACAGATGTTCTGTGATAATGTATCAGTGCTGCTCAGGTAGACAACGCCATCTATAGGCCACCGTCTGATCTGGCTACCTCACTGAAACTGATATCAACTACATCTTCATATATAACCTACATTGAGGGAGGAAGGAAAGGATGGGTGGGAGGAAGAAAGAGAAGGAGGTAAAAGGAAACAGGGACATAGAGAGAGAGACAGGAAGGGAGAGAGAGACAGACTGCAAAAGGAGACAGAGAAAGAAAGAGAGAAAAGAGAAAGTGTACCTGTAGGCAGTGTACCTGTAGACAGTGTACCTGTAGACAGTGTACCTGTACTGTACCTGTAGACAGTGTACCTGTACTGTACCTGTAGACAGTGTACCTGTACTGTACCTGTAGACAGTGTACCTGTAGACAGTGTACCTGTAGACAGTGTACCTTTACTGTACCTGTAGACAGTGTACCTGTACTGTACCTGTAGACAGTGTACCTGTAGACAGTGTACCTGTACTGTACCTGTAGACAGTGTACCGTACTGTACCTGTAGACAGTGTACCTGTACTGTACCTGTAGACAGTGTACCTGTAGACATTGTTCCTGTACTGTACCTTTAGACAGTGTACCTGTACTGTAGCTTTAGACAGTGTACCTGTAGACAGTGTACCTGCTGACAGTGTACCTGTACTGTAGCTTTAGACAGTGCACCTGTAGACAGTGTACCTGTACTGTACCTGTAGACAGTGTACCTGTAATGTACCTGTAGACAGTGTACCTGTAGACAGTGTACCTGTACTGTACCTGTAGACAGTGTACCTGTAATGTACCTGTAGACGGTGTACCTGTAGACAGTGTACCTGTAGACGGTGTACCTGTACTGTACCTGTAGACAGTGTACCTGTACTGTACCTGTAGACAGTGTACCTGTAGACAGTGTACCTGTACTGTACCTGTAGACGGTGTACCTGTACTGTACCTGTAGACAGTGTACCTGTAGACAGTGTACCTGTACTGTACCTGTAGACGGTGTACCTGTACTGTACCTGTAGACAGTGTACCTGTAGACAGTGTACCTGTACTGTACCTGTAGACGGTGTACCTGTACTGTACCTGTAGACAGTGTACCTGTAGACAGTGTACCTGTACTGTACCTGTAGACGGTGTACCTGTACTGTACCTGTAGACGGTGTACCTGTACTGTACCTGTAGACAGTGTACCTGTAGACAGTGTACCTGTACTGTACCTGTAGACAGTGTACCTGTACTGTACCTGTAGACGGTGTACCTGTACTGTAGCTGTAGACAGTGTACCTGTACTGTACCTGTAGACAGTGTACCTGTACTGTACCTGTAGACGGTGTACCTGTACTGTACCTGTAGACAGTGTACCTGTAGACAGTGTACCTGTACTGTACCTGTAGACAGTGTACCTGTACTGTACCTGTAGACGGTGTACCTGTACTGTACCTGTAGACAGTGTACCTGTAGACAGTGTACCTGTACTGTACCTGTAGACAGTGTACCTGTACTGTAGCTGTAGACAGTGTACCTGTACTGTACCTGTAGACAGTGTACCTGTACTGTAGCTGTAGACAGTGTACCTGTACTGTACCTGTAGACAGTGTACCTGTACTGTAGCTGTAGACAGTGTACCTGTACTGTAGCTGTAGACAGTGTACCTGTACTGTACCTGTAGACAGTGTACCTGTACTGTACCTGTAGACAGTGTACCTGTACTGTAGCTGTAGACAGTGTACCTGTAGACAGTGTACCTGTACTGTACCTGTAGACAGTGTACCTGTAGACAGTGTACCTGTACTGTACCTGTAGACAGTGTACCTGTACTGTAGCTGTAGACAGTGTACCTGTACTGTACCTGTAGACAGTGTACCTGTACTGTACCTGTAGACAGTGTACCTGTACTGTAGCTGTACACTAGGAAAATAATAAGATTTTTATTCTGTTTCCTGACCTTAAATGGCTTCTCTTCTCAGTCGAAGGTCTCAGTGTCAGTGATCTGTAATGAACTCACTCTGTCTCTCTCTCTCCCTCTCTTTCTCCATTTCTCTCTCTCTCCACCTCTCATTACTCCTCCGTCATTGATTTCACGTTATTGGCCTTCTTCATTAAGGATCTGTGTTTCATCATTTTTCATCGAACACAACGTCGTCCAGACGGAAAAATAAATCAATCCTCATTATTGTAGGGGTGGGGGCTTATAAAGGGGGGGGGGGGGGTAAATTATTATTCTGATTCATACACACACACACACACACACACACACACACACACAGTCACACACACACACACTCATGGTGAACAACAATTACACATTTAGTCAGTTAATTGAGCTCATTGTGTTCGCCTGTTGCACATCTCTGTTCATTCTGATTAGTTTGTTTTAGAGCGATTGCTCAGTAACAAACAATACAACACACACACACACACACACACACACACACACACACACACAGACAGAGAAGTTTTGTGTACATGTGATGTGTGAAGTTGTGTGTGTAACCCTCTCCATGTACGTTTCATTCAGATTTTAATTCGTAATAAAAATAAAATGATATGCAGACATGTTCAAAAGAGTTTTCAGCTTTAAACCAGCAGAAAGAAAGAAAGAAAGAAAATGACAGAAGCAAAAAAGGAAGAAAGAAGATTAAGAAAGGGAACGACTGAAACAAAAGAAAGAAAGAAAGGAAGAAAGAAAGGAAGAAAATGACTGAAACAAAAGAAAGAAAGAAAGAAAGAAAGAAAATGATCGAAACAAAAGAAAGAAAGAAAGAAAGAAAGAAAGAAAATGATTGAAACAAAAGAAAGAAAGAAAGAAAGAAAGAAAATGATCGAAACAAAAGAAAGAAAGAAAGAAAGAAAGAAAATGATCAAAACAAAAGAAAGAAAGAAAGAAAGAGAGAAAGAAAGAAAGAAAGAAAGAAAGAAAGAAAATGACTGAAATAAAAGACAGAAAGAAAGAAAGGAAGGAAGGAAGGAAGAAAATGACTGAAATAAAAGAAAGAAAGAAAGAAAGGAAGGAAGGAAGGAAGAAAATGACTGAAATAAAAGAAAGAAAGAAAGAAAGGAAGGAAGGAAGGAAGAAAATGACTGAAATAAAAGAAAGAAAGAAAGAAAGGAAGGAAGGAAGGAAGAAAATGACTGAAATAAAAGAAAGAAAGAAAGAAAGAAAGGAAGAAAATGATCAAAACAAAAGAAAGAAAGAAAGAAAGAAAATGACTGAAATAAAAGACAGAAAGAAAGAAAGAAAGAAAGGAAGAAAATGACTGAAATAAAAGAAAGAAAGAAAGAAAGAAAGAAAAAAGAAAGAAAATGATCAAAACAAATGAAAGAAAGAATGAAAGAAAGGAAGAAAGAAACACAGAAAGGCAGAAAGAAAGAAACACAGAAAGGAAGAAAATGGCTGAAACAGAAGAAAGGAAGAAAGGAAGAATGAAAGAAAGAAAGGAAGAAAGGAAGGAAGAAAGGAAGAAATGAAGAATGAAAGAAAGAAAGGAAGAAAGGAAGGAAGAAAGAATGAAAGAAAGAATGAAAGAAAGAAAGGAAGAAAGGAAGGAAGAAATGAAGAATGAAAGAAAGAAAGGAAGAAAGGAAGGAAGAAAGGAAGGAAGAAAGAATGAAAGAAAGAAAGGAAGAAAGGAAGGAAGAAAGGAAGAAATGAAATGGCTGAAACAAAAGAAAGTTTGTTTCTTTTCTAATGTGTGAAAATAAAGGATGGTAAAAGATCGTTCTTTAATTCTTTGGAGCTTTTTGTAATATTTATTGTTTTATGAATGAATTTAGATGAACACACACACACACACACACACACACACACACACACACACACACACACTCCTATCCCCCGGTTCGTTTCTTTGGGGGAGTTTTTGGTGTTGAGAAGTCAGCGAGTAGAGGTTTACTAAACTCGAATAACTGACTCTTTAGCGCTGCTGCGCTCGGTTTAACGCGGTCTCCTCTGATTAGCGATTAGCGCGTGACGCTACAGTGTTAGCAGGCGTCAGTGTACGAATCGCTCCGCTAGCAGGCTTTAGCGGAGAGCGCTGGCTCTGCGGGGGAGGACCGGCAGCCATTCATTCGTCTCTGTCACATTAAGGTTCAGGAGAGAAAATAGTTGTTAAGCCTGGTGCTGGCTAATTCTAGGCTAATTAGCTGGGACTGTGACGCGGCTATTGGCTCTCAGTGTGCAGCCGCAACGGCTAGGAGACGTGGGGTTATTCACCGGGGTGGGAGTAGTAGCCTTGTTCTCCTAGCTTGTCCCTCCAGGAATTTGACAAATGCATGTGTGTGTGTGTGTGTGTGTGTGTGTGTGTGTGTGGTCTGCTCCACAGGGACGCCGTGTGATGCATGTCTTTAATAACAGGCCATTAACGCTGTGCTGGTGTAACAGGCAGTCTGTTCTTTTCAGGCAATTTGCTGGAAACGAGAGCCAATGGTTCGTGAATCGGAGGTTTGATTTGTTCTCTCTCTCGCTCTCTCTCTCTCTCTCTCTCTTTTCTTCTTTTCAACCCTTGTACGTCGTCGTTTCCATCCCCCTACCGCAATATCTTCTGAGAAATTTTCTTCACTGCCGGCATCGTTGGCTTTCTCGCTCTCTTCCTCTCCTTCTGACCAGCACAGGGACATTCAATTCTCAGCCCTGAGTTCCTTCCAGATCTGTTTATCGTCAAGAAAAGAAAGGAAGAAAAGAAAAGCCAACCGGACAAAACAGTTTTTGGATTCAACAATCAGAGCTTAAACAAAGTACACGTGGGAGCGCAGCAAGCACCGGATCACGCTCCGGCCTCGTGAAGCCGCCGATTTGTCACGCGAGGCCGCGGAGAGCCTTTTGTGGGGGGGGTTTTTCTCCATTGGCTTTCCACACCGTGGCACGGGTCATCGGCGAGGACGTCGGACGCCTGGGTAAATCAGGTTAATGACGCGAGATGGTGCAGACAGAGAGTGCGTATGGGAAACGTCTCAGGAGTTAACGTGGACGAATGATAAACACGGACACGAGCCTAGGGAGAATGAGGGAAGAAAAAAAAACTACGAGAAAACAGTCCAGGCTGTGTGAAATGGACCGATGTTCAATAAACAGTTCAGCACCAGCGCACAGCGGAGGCCCTCGATCACGCCGCAATGACAACATACCCATATTAGTTAAGCAATAATATATACAATCACCCTGAATTTTCCTAGAACTATATTTATATAAATATATATATCTCAGACAATACGATACGTTTATCATATCGTAGCCGAAGCTGCTACGATATCCTGAACGATACCATACGATTTCCTCAGTCCCTCCAGGAATTTGCGATTCCGCGATCGCAGAAAAGAAGTGAACACAAAATCACGTACACGGCGCGATATTCGGAGGAGCTCGCAACGTTACAAAATGCCCGCGGATCTTCCGCGGGTCGTCACGCCCTCTTCGATTCACGTGCGTCGGACGAGTACAGCCGAACGGTCCCGTTTACCAACCGCGAAAGACCGCGCAAAACAATTTCCTGCGATTTCGCCGAATCGAGTAGTTTTTCCGCAGTGAAATCACACGTCTTTGGCCGCAACAATCCCACACACAAAAACAACTGCGTGAAATCCTGTACGGACTGATTAGTAGCCTCTGAACAATGTATAATATAGCACTTTGTCCAGAAACGACTTACGAATGATGATGACGTAGCGAAGGATTATTTGAAAGGTATCAGAGGCGCGTCCGAATCACCTTCGTAGCCGGATGATGATAACGACAACCGTCGCGTTACACCCATACTTACTGATTGATCTGATGAGATCCGGATGAACAGGAGATGCGCCGTTCGGTGTTTAGAAAAACGGCTAAAAACGGCTGATCTGATCAATTTAACCTGCTATCGGGAAAGAAAATCTCCTCCGCCCCCTAGTGGTGGGATGCTATCGTCGCTTAGCGCTCCACGCGCCGAGCAGCTGGTATTTGTCAGCAGGTACCGGCTTCCTGCCGTCCTCAGCAGATGGCCTGTACTTTCTGGCACTGCAGATGCCGCCAGTTCTGTTTAAAATCCCCCCCCCAAAACTCTCTCTCTCTCACACACACACACACACACACACACACACACACACACACACATGTGAGCTCTCCCTCCAGGCCAAATTAGAGCCCATTAACTAAGTTACTCACAGACTAGCAGAAAAGCAAACGTCGAGCGTCTCCAGCTGATCCGAGACCTGCCAGCGTTCCTCTTTTGTCTGAGCGCTCATGTGAGACAACAGACCACCTGCCTGACGTGGATTGTAACGGCGACGGATCCTGTAGTCTTTCCTTTCTGAGGACGTATAAATAGACAGGATAATGTATGCACCTCCGACTGCGTGCCCTCGATATCAACCGGTGTGTGTGTGTGTGTGTGTGTGTGTGTGTGTGTGTGTAGGTTTCCCAGGAGGTGCTGAAAGAAATTGCAATAAGTATGAAAATATCGCTCTGATTTATTGCCGCTTTAATTAACAGCTGTTGACGGGACTTGGGTCCTGGGAGAGATCCTCCATACCACCTCTTTAATTCGTCCGGGAATGAAGATTAATCGCTTTTTTTTTTTTCTTTTCTGTTTTTAAATCCCCACCGCGGTGTTCAGCCACAGACATGACACGATATAATATTATATTAATATTTCTCATGTCATTACGGCTCTAAAATTCCGAAAGCACACCATCTGAGGTCTGTTTACGGTTTCTTGGCAGCGTCTGGCTCTTAAACGAGCCGTTATTAGCGCAGAATTAGCAAACGCGCACATCTTTATCTAGCATCCGTGCTAACGTGCTAACGCTACGACGGCTCGTTAAGGATCTCGTTAAGATAATTATAAAGTGAGAATCACAGGAAATAAAAGCAGCGGGTTGGAAGGTTTTTCATTCGTGTTTTAAGTGATTTATCTGAAACATGCACTCAGGTTATACATTATAGCGTTCAGGTGAGGCTACGAGCGCGCTAGCGTCTTTATTAGCACGTGACGCTGGGGTTTTTTGTTATACTATACTAGTATTCCAGTTCTGTGACAGCTGTGCGTTCACATCACTCACACCGGATCGTGTTTTGTTCAGTCGTCTCGAGCGTTTCGAAGGTTTAAGGGTCAAGAGTTTCAGAAATCTAGCGCTAGCTGGAACACGGCACAGCTTTTACGTCTATTGTTCTGAGGCAGCGCTTGTGTGGGTTTTAAGGATTATACTTCATGTTCGATTTGCTTGAGTAATATCTAATCGCTGCTCCTCTCTGTTACAGTCGAAGGCTTTGTCCTGTACGTATCGACTGGACTAATGGGCTAATCCTAATCAGCTAACGGGATAATTGGATAATAGTTTTTGTCCTAATTACAGACGGCAAACATGACATTAAAGTAAATAAGCGAGGAAATCTAATGAGTGTCAGACTTCAGTTTGTCTCAGGGGGGTCATATATATATACAGATATATATATATATCCGAGAAGCTGAAACCCCGCCTTCTCCAGAGGCACCAACGATCTCTTCGACTTCCTTCCCAAGCTTCGTTTTTCTACGTGTTGTTGTTTTCACGATAGGATAAAGGGGAACTAACTGCAGGTCGGAACCAAATTTGTGAGCGGGGAATTCGAACCCCAAAAAAGCACACTACTAGTCGGACCACGCTACACGCCATACGATTGGTCTGAGGAACCGTTTGAGCCGGAATCGTTCGGATTTAACGCTCTACGGCGTCGTATCTAATTTGCGTAAAGTTGAGAAAATCTCGTTCTACCTCAACAGCGTTGTTCTAGATGAAATAACACTGTTGTGGCGATTTTTGCCGGCAGCTAAGCCGGCAAACCGAAATGTTTTGGAGCGTTTCGACGTTTTCGGGGGTTTTTTTGGCTCGTCCTTCTTGGCGACCCAATGGCGCTACCAAATGAACTCTCCTCGGTTTCCCGTTCAAGCTGGAACATCAGCAGCGTAGCTATGATGAACCTATCGAACAAATGCACAGCACTTCCCAGACTGCTCAGCACATCCTGGAGGAACGGGTAGATTAGAGACGTCACATTTCTGCAGAATTCTGGTTATAGATGCAAATTCAGTACGACGTAGTGTAAAAACGCGGCGAAACTGAACCGTTTGTATCTTTAGAGCCTGTGAACATGTGCTTTTGGGAGAACATCCTTCTAAACTCTTCCACAGGCTCAAACGGTGACTCTTGTTTTTCGCCGCAGAAGACGGCGCTCTTCGATTTGAGGCGAGGAAAGCAGACAGAAGACACGGGAAGACAAAAGGCCTTCTGTCTCGGACGGAGACGAGCCCTCTGTCCTAACGAACTGCCTTAATTGAGATCCGAGTCAACAAAAAGAGGGGAGGTTGATAATGGAGGGAGCAATTTAATTACCCTCCTCTTACAGGCCCTACTTCCAGACACTCAGGAAACAATTAAGTCCCTCTTAGCGTGCCTAATGGCCCCGAGTCCGGCTTACTCGCCCTTATTCTATTAATAACCCATAAACGATGAGGAATCTTCGGCCACCGATGGCATGACATCAAGAACCATTTAGGAAATGGTGCATCGTTTTGTTTTTTTTTGTGTTGTTGTTGTTCAGTGATGGCCAAACAAAGGCCAGAAGAGGTCGGAGCGACTTCCTTGGATGTCTTCGATCGGTTTGCGACATCAGAAAATATATGAAGAATAAAATATACAACATTAACAGGATCTGGTATTGGCGTGACTCATATGGTTGGGAGTCAGCGCTTTTTTTTTTTAATTAATTATTTCATATTAGAGCCAAAGACTCATTTCAGTGTTTGTTGATTTAATAATAATAATAATAATAATAATAATAATAATAATAATAATTTTACAGCTATGAGACACTAAAGTCGTATACTTAACCCTTCATGCTTAAATTGTTTATAAGTACATGCAGGGTTTTTTTATTAGTTAAACATCACATTATATATATAATATATGAATTTTGGTTTTGTCTAAACAGCACAAAAATAAATAAATAAAAAAAACCTTATACCTGAGGAAAAAAAATTACGATACTAATTGAAGTAAATTTGCAGAAAATAACGTCGCCGTTTCGGTATAAAATGTTTATGTCGAAGGACAAATCTCATTTCCGTTAAAGAAATGTTACGGTTCAGTTACGGTTTTGTTTTGTTTTTCCCGTCAAATATCTCCCTGATATATACAGTGGGGTCCATAAGTATTTGGACGGCGAGACCGTTTTTTTTTTTTTTGTAAATTTGCTCTCCTCTGTACATCACCACCATGGATGTGAAATTAAGAAATTAAGATGGGATTAAAGTGTAGATTTATTCATTTAAGGGGTTTAACATCACATTTATCCGTCTATATTGTCCAACAAAAGATCAAAATAAGTAACGATCGCACAACCCATCTCTAATATCCTGCTTTTCTTTGGCGAGGTCCGGCTTTCCGGGGTCTTCCTGTGGAATATTTACGGGACAAACCTTTTCCTGTTTGAATGAAGCCACGTAATTAAGCCCGGTTCCTGATTTTGTCTGATGTGCAAACAGGATTTTCTGCGTAGGCACCTTTCTAACCTCTGCCCTTATCTCTTTCAGCCATGACAAGTCCTTTTATCTCTACTCATCACTCTCTCTCTCTCAGACACACACACACACACACACACATCTGTATGACTAGGGCTCGACGGTGTGATGATATATGACATGTAAGGACTAAACACACTGTGTGGTGCTGTGTGAACAGAGTCACTGTTAGCATCCTGAAGTGGATTCTTTTCCAACAACAGCACGTGCTGAAGTGTTTTATTCCTCTTATACCACTGGAATTTGCCAAGGATTCCAATTTTTAAAATATTTATTTATTTTTGTTCAACAAGAACAAAATGCTAACTTTATTAGCATTTTGCGACCTTTAAACGCTGGCCACACGACTCAGACTCAAGTCACACGCCTTCTGCGACTTTACCGACTCGTGACTTCGCTTGGACTCGAGCCCGTCGAGTCGGATAGACTTGATCCGGTCTCAAAAGCGCGTTCGCTAGCAGTCATGTTATTATTCCTTTTAGGAATGATTTTGTCTTCGTGGCAGGGTTTTATTTCTGCGCCTACGTTCTTCCCAGGTACCTCCTTGTACCTCGACTTGTGACTTGCAAAAATGACTGGGTCCACCCGCTGTCTTTAAATGGAGGAATTACTGAAAGTTGTGATATTTTGCCAATACCTATAGCTTGAGTTTGCTCGTTAAGAAAGTTTTAATGCAAGATGATTAAATATGCTGAAAAATATTGGAAAAGTTATCTAATGCTTTTACCTTGCTGTTTTTTTTTTTGTGATTCCATGATTGAAGTGCAATTTAAACCTTATAACTCCTAAAAAATAAACTTTAATTTGATCATTTATCAACATTGAATGTGAAAAAAAAATAAATCAAAAATAATAAAAAGTGTTAACAACCCCGGTAACAATCTCTCACGTTTACAAGCCGCCATTTTGCTCTTCTTTTTCAGAGTAATGGCGCCCTCTAGTGTTCGCCCTCTTAAACAAGTCTGAACTGAAATTATTCATTATTAACGCGCCTTTATACTTAATTCTTCGTGTCTATCCCTAATGTAGGACTGAAATAACAATATTAAAGATAAAAGGATACAAAAACAGCAAAATGTGTAATAACGTCTGCTTTCAGTATAGAAATATTTAAAAGAATAACAAAAACACAGCGTGAAATGCTGTAATGGAACGCTAGGGGGCGATGTAGTTTTGTAAACTCGTGTGATTACGTCACAGCGACGCCGGTTATACGGCTATATTAAAAAAAAAAATTATTAGGGTATATATTATTCCTAGTTCAGAATGGTTTGTTTTTGTTTAGCATGTTTTAAAACCACGCGTCCCGTAAAAAGAACAAAATAATAAACGTCCTCTTTACGCTAACCTCTTTAAACGTTATCCTTCTATCAAGCGAGCAGGCTACGTCCTTTTATATTTTTCTTTGACTAATTAGTGCGTCAGAATAGTGGGCTGTTGTAGATTTCTGAACGTTTATAACACTACTTAGTGTAGTACTGGGTTGTTTGGAACACAGCGCATGGAAAGAGAGCGGAAACGCCGCTTTAAAAAACGAAAAAAAAAGAAAAGGAAGCTGGATACCCGTATGTAAGCGAAGGATCTGATTTGTCATTAATGTTACTGTTACTGTGGGGTATGTAGTTCGTAAAAATGGACTACAAGTTGAATTATGAGCTCTGTATAGTTGTATTGTATACAAAATGCCGGATTTTAGTGTATAAGGGACATCCTTAGAAGACAAAGGATCATCCAGGAATAGTTGTGAATTATGTGAATTTGAAAATAGCAGAGAATAAATATAAAAAGGTGCACGTCCTACGAGGGATGTTTACTTCCGGTATGTTTCGTTGGCTGGAGCGGACGGGAACGTGAGACGTTATAAAGCTACAAGTACAAGTGCGGAGAGGGTGTAGGTGAGATGTCTCTCTTTATTGCGCAGTTGTAGTTTCACCTGTTATTGAGGACATTTTGTTTTAAAAGGACTGAATTTCCGCGCGTTACAGAAGGTGAGTTGGTCAGTATCACAGCCCGGACCGCGGTCGTGTCCCAAACCGCACACTGCGAACTTATACTAATGCGTTAAAATAAAACAAGGCTTTTTTATATTCTCGATTCTGATTGGTCAGAAGGTCTCGATATGACAGTAGTTCCGGCTGCGAGGCAAATCACAGCTTTATATCAGTGCGCTGCTTCTAATACCTTATTGTTTCTATAGCAACCACTTACACAAGGACTTATTATTAATATTTGACAGAGACAGAGAAAAATAAAAAAAAAAATAGATCCTGGTGAGGAAAGGTCTGTTTATAGATGCTGTAACGTAAGCGAGAAAAGGAACTAACTTGTTTCGTGGAAGTCTCGTGAAAATTGAAACGGATAAAAAGTATGGTCATGTGTATATATTTTTTTATAATTAATGAAGAATCGTAGTAGCGATTGAGAAATTGCTGTGGTGTACGAGGAATAAAACACTCACCTGTAATAAAATAATCACCTCAATTCGTCGCTTCGTCTCAGGGTTTTGTGGGGAAAATGGTGGAACTCCGGAGTTACTGCGAGCCGGGCGTGTCCGTACAGCGAGCGTGGACCGATGGTGGATTCACGCCCTGCTTCTTCTTCACCCTCGTCCCCGCCGTCCTCAGCACGCTCGCCGTGCTCCTCGGCGCCCTCCACTACGTGTGCTACACTCGCTACGGCACCAACATAGAGCCCCGATTCGTGCCGCGTTCCCGCCTTTACAAGCTGCAGCTGGCTCTCTCGGTTCTGCTCGGCCTCCAGGCGCTGGTCTGGATGATATTCCGGGTGGTATGGGACACGGCGGTGCCCGGGTACGTGGTACTCTGTGGCTGTCTCTATGCCCTGGTGTGGGCGTGGGCGACGGCGCTGCTGAGGGTGGAGAGGAAGAGGGTTCTAGTGATGGACAGGACGAGAGGACACAGTGCCGTGCTGCTGTTGTTCTGGACGGCGGCGTTCGTCGCTGAGAACCTGGCGTTCGTGTCGTGGGAGAGCCCGAGGTGGTGGTGGGGGTTCGAGAAGCCCGAACAGCTGGTGAGTACTGGAGAAACATCGTGACGGAGGCTCTAAACATTTTCAGTCGGGTTCTATCCTCAAGGGTTTGCTAGATGTTTAAGGGTTCTAGCTTCCTAAACGGGTTCCTTAAGCTGCTGAGAAAGATCTGAACAGCTTCACTTGGGCTCGTTCCTCAAGGGTTTGCTGGATGTTTAAGGGTTCTAATTCGGATATTCAGGAGGTCCCTCAAGAGCAACAAACCAGAGAACCATCTGGGTTCCAGAGAGAACGTTCTGTTCTGTTCAACCCTGTTGAAAATCCTCTGACCTTTCTCAGCAGCGGAAGGATTCTAGCTTCTTAAATGGGATCTTTTTTTATGAGAGAAGATTCCAAGTAGAATCTATTTAGGAAGCTAGAACCCTTAATGTTCGAGGAACCCCGCCTTTTTTTTTCTTCTCTCTCTCTTATGAGCGTACACGATTTGTAAATAAATTTGACAGGTACATGTTTCGTTTTTTTTGCACAGAGGGTTGAGTAATACATTGATAATAACACGACGAACGCTCTTCGTAACGGTCGACAGTTGACACGTGAGCCGAATTGTATTCTGACTCATGACTCAGCTGAGCAGCGATGACTCAGCACATCTCCTCTTACTTATTCAGAACTCAGTAACCTTCAAAAACAAGGGGAAACGCCCCTTTATTGGCCCCGCCCAAATGTTTGATGGGAGACACGCCCTCTCAGCAAGGCCACGCCCACTGACTCAGCAGTTTGCAGCTTAGTTGTAGTGACATGGTTAGCGTTCATTGAAAGAGCTAAGTAGGATGACGTCGCAAAATTTCAAATGAAACGTGGATTTATTTGTTTTTTTGCACAATGGAGCGCAACATGTCTGTTTTTGTAAATGTAAATGTTTCCTCTTTTTTTTTTTTTTTTTTTAAACCCAAAAAAACACCTATTTCACGAATATAAATTGGGGTTTGGGGAACGTTTACACTAATTCTTTAAGTGAACTTCCTGACGCATCAAATCATGATACCTGTGTTTCGTTCAAGACCTGTGTTTCAGCCCCTCATGCAGTTTATTATTGTGTGTGTGTGTGTGTGTGTGTGTGTGTGTGCGCGCAGGTGGAATTTGCGTTCTGGCTGTTTCGCTATATCTGCTCTGGGACGCTGTTCTTCATCGGCCTCAAAGCTCCAGGACTGCCGCGAAAACCCTACACACTCCTTATTAACGAGGATGTGGAAGGTGGTGGACAGGTGTGTGTGTGTGTGTGTGTGTGTGTGTGTGTGTGTGTGTGTGTGTGTTACGTTTGATTTATTTTGCTGTCTTTGGGACGAGTAGCACTAACGTAGGACTATTCCTTCTTTTCTCCAGCCGTTGCTAGGCGACGCAGCACAGAACCAGTCAGCATGGCGCGACTTTGGAAGGAAGGTGCGTCTCCTGCTGCCGTACATGTGGCCGAGCGGCAACGTCTTCCTCCAGTTCCTCGTCCTGCTGTGTCTCGGGCTTTTGGGAACCGAACGTGTCGTCAACGTCTTCGTGCCCATGTACTACAGAAACATAGGTGATGGGCACACCTCAGTGGTGTGTGTGTGTGTGTGTGTGTGTGTGTGTGTGTGTGTGTGTGTTATTTATTAAATGTTTGTGCTGTTGTTGTCTGGCAGTGAACGAGCTGACAGTAGGAAGTCCCTGGAAGACCTTGGCCACCACAGTGTGCATCTATGTCCTGCTGAAGTTCCTGCAGGGAGGCGGTGCTGGTACGTGTGTGTGTGTGTGTGTGTGTGTGTTACATGCTCGGCTACGCTCCATACCAGCTTCGTTCTCGGATTAGCTCGGCAAAGCATGCTACCTGTACCCTCTGCGTACACTCACCTTCCCATCCTCCATCAGGTTCTTCAGGGTTCATCAGCAACGCACGTACGTTCCTGTGGATCCGCGTGCAGCAGTACACCAGCCGCGTGGTGCAGGTCCGCCTCTTCGCCCACTTACACTCCCTGTCTCTGCGCTGGCACCTGCAGCGGCGCACCGGAGAGGTCCTGCGCAGCATCGACCGCGGAACCTCCTCCATCGACAGCCTGCTCAGGTCCCAAACGCTGCCTCTATATACGTATAGATCTACATCCTGTATATAAAACCTGTCGGAGATTCACCGCGTTGTGGGGTTTTAACGTATGGAATCTTCCTTCTCTCTACAGCTACATCGTGTTCAGCATCTTCCCGACAATCGCCGACATCATCATCGCCATCATCTACTTCATCTCCAACTTCAACGCCTGGTTCGGCCTCATCGTCTTCGTCTGTATGGCGCTTTACCTCAGTGAGTCTCAGAAGTCTCTCCTTAAGCTTATACTTAATACTTCGGAGAAATCGTAAACCCGGGCGAGGTCGGGGTTATTGTTTTTTTTTCTAGATTGAGATTTTGTTACGTTTCGTCTGACAGCGCTTACCATCATCATAACCGAATGGAGGACGAAGTACAGGCGAGAAATGAACACTCAGGACAACAACACCAAGGCCAAAGCGGTGGACTCCCTGCTGAACTTTGAGACGGTACGGTGTGTGTGTGTGTGTGTGAGTGTGTGCGAGTGTATGTTCCTGCACTTTCGTGACCTGTAGATTACATGATGTGTGGATTAATTACACGACATAACGTCCCACAGGTGAAATACTACAACGCAGAGGATTACGAAGTAGGCCGCTTTGAGGAAGCCATCCTCAAATACCAGGTAACGTCAGTGTTGTGGTGGTGGTGTTTTGTTGTGGTGTTGTGTTGTGTTTAAACTAACCCCCGGTTTCTGTGCTCAGTCGTTGGAGTGGCTGACCAACGCGTCTCTGGCTCTGCTGAACCAGACCCAGAATCTGATCATCGGCTCGGGTCTGCTGGCCGGCTCGCTGCTCTGTGCGTACTTCGTCTCCGAGGGGAAGTTTCAGGTCCGTCACCATGTTTCACGCTTATTTCCGTATGAAGCGCGGGATTCTGACTGCATCCCCACAGCCATGCACCACCGTTTATTTACTCTTCTCTAATCGTAATTACTGTTTCACTTTCTGTTTCTCTATCTGTTTACCTTTACCCGTCTGTCTGTCTGACTCTACCTGTCTTTCTCTCTGTCTAAATATACTTGTCTGTCTGTCTGCCTGCCAGTTTAGCTGTCTCTTTCAGTTTATATAATTATACCTGTCTGTCTGTCTAACTACGCTTTTCTATATGTTTAATTTTACTTATTTATTTATTCATTCATTTTTATTTGTTCAACTTTCTGCCTCTGTTTCTCTATCCGTCTGTCTCTCTGTCTGTTTTAGCTGCACCTGTCTCTCCGTCTGTTTTATATAATTATACTTATGTCTCTCTGTCTCTGTCTATCTGTATTTGTCTGTTTGTCTAAAAAATGTATCTCTTCTTCCTGTTTGTCTCTCTATATCTGTCTCTGTGTGTGTGTGTGTGTGTGTGTGTGTGTGTGAGTGTATTTACCTATCAGTATGTTTGTCTGTCTGTGTATCTGCTTATTTCTCTATGTTGAATAATAACTTATTAATACATTTTGATGTAATTTGTTCTGTGTGTGTGTGTGTGTGTGTGTGTGTGTGTGTGTGTGTGCAGGTTGGAGATTATGTTCTGTTCGGCACATATATCATCCAGCTCTACACACCTCTCAACTGGTTCGGCACGTACTACAGGTACACGCACACACACACACACACACACCATGTAGTGTGTTTATCTTGTTCATCATGAGTGTGAAACGGAGAAAAAGAAAGGTCCCTCGTTCTGTTCAGGGTCATCCAGAAGTCATTCATTGACATGGAGAGCATGTTCCAGCTGTTTGAAGAGGAAGAGGAGGTGAGTTGGAAAACCGCTCCGTCTTTCCCCGGATTTGACGACGTTTTCGGGTTTATTTTTTTAAAAACCGCATTTTGTTATAATTTCTCTTGGCTTCAGGTGAAGGACGCGGTGAACGCCGGACCCCTGCTCTACAAACAGGGAAAGATCGAGTTCGAAAACGTTTCCTTCAGCTACGTAGAAGGGTACGACGTTCTCACGGAAACTTTTCCCTTTCTTTCTTTCTTTCTTTCTTTATTTTCACTTTTTCTGCCATTTTAAAAAAAATATCCGTGTATATTTGAAACGATTGTTCGCGTCCAACAGGAAGGAGATTCTGAAGGACGTGTCGTTTACGGTCCTGCCCGGCCAAACCGTAGCGCTCGTGAGTGAATAAAGATTGTTGCTTCTTATTAACAATCATAACTTGTTCTAATGTAGTATAATCGTTTATGTTACGTTAAGAAAGTTGTTTTCGTTAGACGTCTCGTGTTAATTGCGTGTTCTCTTTTTAAACACACACACACACACACACACACACACACACACACAGGTGGGTCAGTCGGGCTCGGGGAAGAGCACCATCATCCGCCTGCTCTTCCGTTTCTACGACGTTCAGCGCGGGTGCATCCGCGTCGACGGCCAGGACGTTACCAAGGTGAGACGCGAGACCAAGTATTGGAGTATGACGTCAGTGTAATGTAAAGATAGAAGTAATAGAAGTGTGTGTGTGGGGGCAGGTGAAGCAGGCCTCGTTGCGTTCCCACATCGGCGTCGTGCCCCAGGACACCGTCCTCTTCAACGACAACATTCGCGAAAACATCCGTTACGGCCGAATCGCCGCCTCCGACCAGGAAGTCGAGGACGCCGCCGTCGCCGCCGACATCCACGACAAAATTCTCTCCTTCTCTGACGGCAAGTGATTCGTCGTCGCCTTTAAAACACGTTTGTAAATAATTCAGTTCTTCAATCTGATTGGTCAGAAAATGGTTTCATTTCCAGCAACAGTAGCGCAGCTACAAATCCGGGTTTATATTCATTCATTTGTTTGTTCTAATATGTAATCGTTTCTATAGTAACAGGCAGCAACACTATCCAGGACTCTAGAAACCTTATTTCTACTTCCTCATTGTGTGTGTGTGTTGTGCCACGTGTTTTTAACTCTTTAAATTCGTACTCAGGCTACGGCACACAAGTGGGCGAGAGGGGTCTGAAGCTGAGCGGAGGAGAGAAGCAGAGGGTGGCCATCGCTCGCACCATTCTCAAAGCGCCCCAGATCATCCTGCTGGACGAGGTGAGCGAGCGTATATGTTTTTTTTATCCCGCGGCGCTGTGTGATTCTCGATTCCGATTGGTCGGGAGGTTTGCTGGTTTACTTTCGATGACCGGCAGCTCTGAAAGGAGTTCCGGCTTCAGGGCAGATCACACGGCGCACTCACGCCGAGACTGTAAAAAGTACTTTAATGGTTCGCAGTGTGACACGATTCGCGTGTTGATACCGGTGTCGATCTCTTTCAGGCCACTTCTGCTCTGGACACGCAGACGGAGCGCAACATTCAGGCCTCGCTGGCCAAAGTGTGTGCCAACAGAACCACCGTTGTGGTGGCCCACAGGTAAGAGAACCTGTTACCTTAGACAGGTGTGTTCAGGATGCGCCGTTATACCCGTTAACGTCCGTCCCTGTCGTAGGTTGTCGACCATCGTCGGAGCCGATCAGATCCTCGTTGTGCGGGACGGACAGATCGCCGAGAGAGGGAGGTGAGGAGTGAAAACGCTGGCTTAAGTCCCTTTAGAGTTACTGTAATTAGTTTCTCATGAGGTGTAATGGTATGTATATGTATAGAGGATAGAGTCGGCGGGGGAGGGGTGTTTATCCTACAACCGTCACAGTAGCGGAAAGAAGACAGTCTGTGTCTTCTACAAGCGTGTTCAGCTGCTGTGTGTTGTTCCATGCGCAACAGAAAGCTATGAAAGTATGTTTTCTCAGAGAAAAAACTGATCCGTTCTGAGAAAGGTCAAAGGCCAGACGGGTCTGAGCTCTCAAATGTCCGCTCTTTGCAACACCGGTGATCAGAAAAACATCTCGACAGGCATAAAACTGTTCTGCCATACAGCGGAACGACCACATCGCATCACCTGATCAAGCTTTTCCACTTCTGAATCTTTTCCCAGCCACGAGGAGCTTTTAGCTAAAGGAGGGCTCTACGCTGACATGTGGCTGAAACAGCAGCAGGCCTCCGACTCGGACTCCGCCTCCGACTCGGAAACCAAAGACAGATGTCCTGAGAAACTCCAACCGCTGCCGTCCTCCGCAGCACACGGGCATCACTGAGAGCTACACACTATATGCAGAGAGGATTCTGGGAGTTTCATATTTTGCTCTAAATCCAGCTGTTTTTTTTTTTTTTTTTTTTTAGTATTATACCTATGATGAAACACTTCTACGTCGTTTAATGTCACGTTAAACGTATCATCATGTCACCCTCTACGAATTGTTGTGGCGTATGCGCGAACCCCACACTCGAACCTCAAACAAACCCATACACAAATGTTCTATTAGAACAGATCTATTGGGGTCTTTTTTTTTAAAAAAAAAAAAAAAAAAAAAGCGTACGAGACGACGTGCACGTCACGCGGGAATTCGCTGGAACAAGAAAACTTCCGATCTGAAAGAGTTTATGCTTGGCGGTTTCGTTTACTCGATAGTAGCGGCGTTTATATTAAAGTAAGAGACTGTCTTCATAATCTTTAACAGAACTTGAAGCAGGGGGAGACATTGGTCCGCTAGAATCGTTATAAGATGAAATATAAACTAAAATTCACATTTTAAGACGTTTGTGTGTGTGTGTGTGTGTGTGTGTGTGTGTGTGTGTTTTATGTAGACAGTTGCGACACTTCTGTGCGAGAACGAAACCACGTTCACGTCATGCGGTATAAAAATACCGCTTTTGATTACTCACTATAATAGTTCAGCAAAATAAATACTAATAAAAAAAAGCACTGACATTATCCGCTTATCCAGGATGGATCATTTCGTTTATTGTGCGATTAAAGCCAGTAAAGAAGACACTAGCAAGCTAGGCGAGTTTAGCTAGGACTATTTTATTGCTTAAACACTGACATACGAAACATTTTGAAGACGTTTTCGTTTTTTTGTTTTGTTTTGTTTTGTTTTGTTTTTTTTTTCCCCCCCGCAGTTGAATCTTTCTGTCCGTGTTTGATTATTTTCTCTCAGGTTACATATTTAATTTTATGCTAGTTCGTTAGTCCTACATGACTTTGATTTAAATGTGTGTATATTAGGAACGTTTAAATAAATATTCCATATATTTATGATGTGCGACCGACTTTATTGTAGAGGAGGAGGGGAAATGGGAATAAAACGAAAGACGGTACATAAAGTCGATGTGTTTAATCTAATTTAAGTTCTTTTTTTTAGATTAGGTAAAGTCGTCGGATTTTTTTTTTCTTTTCAGCTGCTAATTTTGCAGAAATGCCAAGTTTGAAAAGGACGCTTGCGTTCGGAGACGTACGGGGTTTCGTGTTATTTATATTCAATCGGCTTGTGTTATTAAAGATGATGCTCTGTATTAAGCGCTATTTTATGCTATTATGTAATAAAGAAGTGCGTATACGTCGGTGTTAAAGAGACAAAGACACCACGCACGTGCTGTTAAGACAAATGGGTGTGTGTTTAAATGTCAGTTTCTATTTTTAGCTTCTCAGGTCGTCTATATGCTCTGGATTCATGGACGAAGATGCCAAAGAAATGCTGAGAGCACAAGAGAAAGAGTTAGATAGGGTATGTTTAATGTAAAGCAGGTTGTATCTTTGAATCTGTGACCCATTTACATATTTAGAACTTTTTGTTTTGAATGAAAATGGCCTTTTGTATGAGATGCCTTGTTTTGTACGTGATCGTGAGAGCGGGTTGTGTGCATATTGAATTTAATTTAAAAATGGACCATGTGATTTTTTATTTATTTATTTATTTTTTTTTTGATGCGATTCACGTTTAAAAATGAAACGTTCTTTATTTTTCCAAAAAATAAATGTGGCGTTATGAATAAAAATGACCGTAAATCAGTGTAGTATTTATAAAGAAATGACGCAAAACAGAAATCTAGAAAACATCATTTAATATTCAAGATGGCTGGGAAGCATGGTGTTGGCGGTAGCGTCGCGCTACACATTACCCCCTTGGCCTCTTGTTTGCTTCTCTGAATAAGCCTTTCTCTTTACCCTGCCCAAATAGCACATACTACAGTACATCACATGCATTTGATGAATTTAATAATAATATTCAAACTATTCTGCACATTAGATAAATCTTTACCATTTACCCTGCTGGGGAGGGAAAAAAAACCAATAGAAACCATCAGAGAAATTCTAATGTTTTGCACTACAAATACCATTATAAACCATCAGCTAATCAGTAAAACCATTACTGCTATCCACTAGACATATCATGCCACCAATAGAAGGCAATACATATTAACAATAGAGATTCACAGGAACCATTACAGTTTCAATGAAAACCATTACACTTCCCATTCTAACCATTAAAACCATTACAAATTATATGAGGGTTTCTACTGTTGTTGTTTTTCAGCAATGTGATCGTGATATTTATTTCTCTGAGCTGTTCTGAGTTTATCCATTCCTGAACTTTCCCAGATTTCCCAGCATTTACACCGCATTAATACCTGTGAAACGTTTCGTATCATTTTTTTCAATAAACATTTTAAATAGGTTTATTAAAAGGTGTTAGACTTTTGGGCTACACACAGGACCTTTAGTCTTTAATAGAACCGAACTCAAGTCTAATATCATATCCAGCTGCATGGTGAAGCACGGTGGTGGTAGCGCCATTATAAACACGACCCTCGCCTTTATTTTGAATTTAATAAGAGTGTGCAAACTATTATGCTCACTGGATAAAAATGCACCGATACTAATTTACTGATATTTATTCATCTGGGCCATTTGGATTATTAGTTTTTTTAAACACCTTAATTCCTGAACTTTCCCACTTCTCACAGCAGCTACACGGTGTTAAAAACGTGTGAAACGTTTTGTATATGTACACAGACAGCATTTTTAATAGTTTTATTTCAAAATTGGTCAACGTTTGAGGTTCAGATTAGTAAATAAACACTTGTTTTCAGGACCTTTAGCCTTTAACTCTTTCCGCCATTTTGGATTCCGCTGGAATCATGGGTTCCATCCCAAATAACTACACACTCCCTATACGAGCGCATTAAGTAGCGTGCATATGATGTACACTACCTAGTGCACTACAATAATTCGACGACGTGTTTGAGTGCGGTTGCTGTTGCTGAAAGAAAAAGGTGTCTGCGGGCGACGCCTTTATGCGTGTTTACAGGGTTTCTCTCTGCTTAATGTTGCTGAATTAGATTGCGAAAATGGATTTTGGAGATTTATTCGATGAGCGGATGTTTCCTTTCTCCGACTTCCAGGAGTTTACGGTGTGTGTTTGTTTGTGGTGAACATTGACGCATTTTAGCAACGACCCCTTGTGCTAGTTAGCTAGCGACTTCACATTGTGTTTGTGTTAAAGGAGTCACTGTAGTAAGGAGTTAGATTCTGAAATTAAACCACCATGTGTGACATTAAGTAAATGAAAATGTGCTAATAAATGTATATTTCTAATATTACGGACGTTGTTTATCTCGCTAGCTGGCTAAGAAATGGCGCGAGAGATGCTAACTAGCTAGGCCATGTTGACAAGCGGGAACTTCCGTCAGTAATAGAACTTATTTATGTATAAAAACATTTTATTTAAACTAAACTAACTCGTTTAAAAAAAGAAACCTGTCAGATAAATCTACATTAGTCTTTATTAGCTAACTGCATTATCATAATTTTTCTAAATATATATAGATATATTCAATATCTCTTAAGTGTCGCTCAGGAATATAACACACAAGCCGGGCTGTGTCCCAAATAGCGCCACGTTCGCTGTGCACTACAATCTACAAAGTGCACTACAGAGAGCGTAATTATACGTAATTTGGACACTGACCAAAAGCAGTGCATTGTGGGAATTTCATAAGCGCACGAAATATTTTTTTTTAATAATGAATTTGACGTGATTGCAGCTAGAAACAATAATAAAATAGTGCACTACGTAGTGAACATGGAGCAGTTTGGGACACAAGGGGATCAATTACAGATTCAACGCCATTTTAAACGTCTTTTTTTCCCCTTTACCCGTGAAATGAATATGTAAATGAGGCAAAAGGTTATTAATATGTATATACTCACTAATCTTCCTAACAAAAGAAGTCTAAATTAATTTCAGTAATTCGTTAAAAAAATGTTTTGCATGTTTCTTACATATTTTGGAAAGGGTTTATTTAAAAAAACATTCTTTTATTTGTATAACATGTAAATGTTGTACAAAGATTTTTTTTTTTAAATCAAAACTTAAATTATATATATATGTATATGTGTAAAAAGATGTTGTGTCCTTCAGTAGTAATGTTGGATTTCCATTAATGATGGGACGTTGTTTTTACTCGTGTGTAGTTTGTCCCGGGACACCAGAGACTTTCTGAACGCTTGAGGAAGCGTCTTTACTACGGTCTGGATCAAGATGCGTCTCTAGATACACTGTCCTGTCCTGTTACTGGTGAGTGTGTGTGTGTGTGTGTGGGCACTTCTGACATTATATGATCTGCAGGTCAATACATCACACACACAAGAGTTAGTTGAAGCAATCCAAGACCATGTTATTTTTTCACACCTCCTTCATTAGTACAAATGTATATCTAGGCTATGCCCCCTTCATTAGGACTGACAGACAGAAGCCATGCCTTCGTCACTAATATAAATTTACATATAGGCAACACCACCTTCACTAGGACTGACAGACAAACAAGCCACACCTCATTCTCTAGTATAAATTTATGTATAGTTCACACCTCTTTCGTTAGGTCTGATAGACAGAAGCCACACCTCCTTCACTAGTATAAATTTATATTTAGGCCACACCTCTTTCGTTAGGACTTATAGACAGAAGCCACACCTCCTTCACTCATAAATTTATATTTAGGCCACACCTCTTTCGTTAGGACTGATAGACAGAAGCCACACCTCCTTCACTCGTATAAATTTATATTTAGGCCACACCTCTTTCGTTAGGACTGATAGACAGAAGCCACACCTCCTTCACTAGTATAAATTTATATTTAGGACACACCTCTTTCGTTAGGACTGATAGATACAGAAGCCACACCTTCATTCACTAGTATAAATTTATATATAGGCCACACTAGGCCCATTAGGACTGAGGCACGGAAGCCACCCCTACTTAACTAGGATTGATTTTTATATAGGTCACGCCTCCTTCATTAGGACTGACTGATACATTGGCCACACCTCCTTCACTAGGGCAGGCCAAAGACCATGCCGCTTTCAATAGTATTGATGGGCACGAAGGCCAGGTCTTCCTGAGTGCTTTATAGGCCACGCCTCCTCCATTATGACTTCACTAACCCTAAACCCTGGTTTATGATATAAACAGATTTTCTTATATGAAATGTTTCACGCCATATTTATATAACTTCATGCTTTATCATTTAGGCTATTCTTGGTCCACAAGATTTATTTATTGATTTGTTTACCTATTTATTTATTCACGTGTTTGTGGTTGACGCTAGATATCGCCGTCGAACTGTTCCAGAAGTCCGCCCCGAGCCCTATACGGAAACTCCGCAAAAAATATGCATCACATGTAGCCAGGTGAGTGTGTGTGTGTGTGTGTTCACTTCCCTCCGCATCAACCCTCACTCATAGTGGAATTATGAGCGTGAGGAAATATCGGTGTAGTTTATATACGTGTATATATCACACTAACACACAGGTTATCTAGTACATTTAGATTTTGTTGTATGTATAATTTGTATAAACATTACCCCCACACCCTCTCTCTCTCTCTCTCTCTCTCTCTCTCTCTCTCTCTCTGTCTCTCTCTCTGTCTCTCTCTCTCAGAGAAGCGTGCATCTCCCCCTGCGCTATGATGCTGGCCCTGGTTTACATCAAAAGACTCCGACACAGAAACCCTGAGTACCTGCAGCAGATCTCGTCCTCCGACCTCTTCCTGATATCCATGGTGAGCTCTTCACGTTGATTCTCTTCGCTAGCACGTTGGACAAAAGCTGTCGCTTACGTTACTAGTCTTTCATTGTTTTTTTTGTCCCCTCCTTGCAGATGGTTGCCAGTAAATACCTGTACGACGAAGGTGAAGAGGAGGAAGTTTTCAACGATGAATGGGGCGCCGCTGGGAAGCTGGACGTCCAGACGGTCAACACACTGGAGCTGAATTTCCTCAGTGCCATCGTGCGTGAACTCGTGAACACGTCCTTCTCGTCCTGTAGTACACACCAACGTTTTCTGTTTTATCGAGTGACCGGGAATTCTTAAACATACAGTTCACCATTCTTTACGTTTCAGAACTGGTGCCTGTTCACCGAGCCAAGCGAGCTCTTTAATGCGCTCAGCCAACTCGAAACCTGGTTAGTATTTTCCTGATATGTTACGTCATATACCGTTCTCCTACTTGGGCACTATGTCGTGAAAACATCGCCGTGTTCTTTAACCAAAAGGTTAAACTAGGTTAAACGATCAAATCTAGCCAAGGTGCCATTTTGACTTAACCTCGCGTGTGACTGTCGTGTGATCTCCACGGTGCTAAGATGGAGGAACTCCTTTTCCGTACCAACCGTTTTCATTTCGTGTTTGGCTGGCTTTGGTAAAAACATGTATCTCTATATATATCTTTTTATATTTTGAAATGTTATCGTATACACACAATCTTTGCCTCTGTAGATATTTCTTCCCAGTTGCGTACATGTAGATGGATCTGATGCCGATAAACCTCATCTAGGTGTGAATTTTGGTTTGTGCCTTTTTGGTTTCATTAATCCGTTACGTCTTCCTGACAGCATCGCGGAGCGGCAGGGTGCGAAGCGTGGCTGGTACACGTACACTGACCTGTGCGTGCTGCTGGAGCAGGCCAGCTGGAGGAACGTGCTCATCGCCGCCTACCAGCACTTCGCCAAGGTATGACCGCAACGCTCTGTCGACAGAGACGTATTACATACGGAAATAATTCCTCTTACGGTTGGGTGCTTTCATAGAACGTATGTGTGTGATATATAATGTATGTACTCAATAATCTTAGAATGAAACAGGAGCTTTCTAACTGTGTTTTGAGGCATTTAGTGTAAAATGTTGTTAATGTAAACGAGTACGTCTCTCTCTCCCTCTCTCTCTCTCTCTCCAGGTCACATGTATGCTCGGTCTCCTGTACCTAACGAGCATCGCTGGTCTCCTTGCCACGTCCGCGGCTCTTCACCAGCTCAACCTCCTGAATGCCGAGCCCGTAAATCCCGCCCTCTTCCATCCTCACGGCTCGGCTGCGTCCGTCCATCCTCGCTGCTGCGTCCTCGCCAACACCACCCAAAAACCCGAACACGCCCCGGATCTCCACCAGCGGCACCACCACCGCCATCACCACCACCACGGCCCGACTTCTTCTCCCGCCCTCCATCCGAACTCCGCCCTGTCTCTGTGGAGCTCGCTCCTCTCCGCTCTCATTCGTTCAGACGCCCGGACCTCGGAGCTTCCCGCGTGCGGCGCTCAGAACCTCACCTCGTTCGCCTGGTTCTCCTCTCCCGATCTCCTCGCTCAGACGCCTTTCCTCCCACATGCGCACCCGAGTCCGCTAGCCGCGTTTCACAGACACAGCTGTTGCACAGAAGCTGCAGTGCCTTATGGGAAGGCACAGGTTCTCCTCATACCCACTTAGAGAACGCGAGATTCACGTCTTTCAACGTTTGTTTATAATGTCACTACTTTTTTTTTTTTTTTTCTTCGGTGGGATTTTACATATTTAACACCTTCCATAAATATAAAAGCACTTTCATCCAACGGGGCGAGGGTTGAGTTTGAGCAGAGTGTCGGGGGATGGCACTTTTACAGAAACAAATTACAAACTTATAAAGTTATATAAACAGCTATCAGTAACTTCTGAAGTGGTTCAGGTGTTCACCAAGCACTCGGGTTGCCAGGTACACCCAGAATGAATCCCCTTTAAATTTTTGTATATTTTTAAAATCACATGAAACAAAATGGACTCTACGTTTAGTTCACAATTAAAAGCACAGATATAAAATAAAGTTAATGAATATACATGTATTTTTGCATTGGTACAGATGGTAAAGATTCAGATTTGTTTGAGTTGTTAAGGGAAAGAAAGAAAACAAGCAAGTAAGCTCTTGAAACGGAGTTGAATTTGTCAACCGAGTCAATCATCTTGGGTGTAGTTCCTTCAAATTTGTGCTCAGACTTCCTCCAAATGTTCTTCCTCATGTATGATTTTTCAACCGTTGGTTTTGTTTTGATGACACAGCGAGAGGGTTTTTGTTTGGGTAACGGTTTGGTATTAATGCTCTCGAGGACAGGATCGGAACATCCATGTACCCGTGAAAGAGTGTCTGCTCTGGGTGGAAATTCTTGATTCTCGATCGTCAAGAATTGTTTTTAGTTACCGTCGTTATTTTAAAGTCGTTTTTGGAGTTTAACGACAACGCGGGCGTCTTGAGAGCTGTCGTCGTGTGTTCCTGCAGTGTTTGTGGGGTTTTTTTTTTGTGCACTGAAGCCCCCGCGGGACAAGTCAAGAACACGGACGGGCAAGTATTAAATCAAAAGAGAGTTTCGAATAACAAGTCACGGAGAAACGTATAATCATGATGTTTTCAGTAAGGAGATGTTTATTTAAATATTTTAGGGAAGGAGTCTCCAGCGTTCTCTTTACGGGTTCTCTGTAACAAGCTGAGGTTTAAGACGAAGGAAAAAAGAGGCTGTTGACGGAACGACTGTTTATAGCTACTGTAATGTAAGTAACAAACTTATAACGTAATGTAACTACAAATGGATTAAAAGTAGGCTACGATGTGTCGCTCGTCGATTAAATGAATAATCGTAATTAATAATCTCCGGCAAATCGGAATAAAACAGTACAGGATGCTACTGACGTATTCTCGTGTTGCGTTACGAGAAAACGCACCGTCCGTCAGCCTGAGAAACCAATCTCGTCTCGTTTTATTAGAATCGGTTGTAGTTTATTTTTCCCATCCTTCCTAATAAAACACGTACGCAGACAGAGCAACAAAGGTAGTTTATTTCTAGAGCGCTAACATGGTAGCTGTTACGTTAGACTGAGGAACGCTTTGCGAGTTCTGTTCCAGGAAGGTCGTTAAATCTATTTTCGTAAAAAATTATTATAAAATAAAAATCTAGGCATTTATTTTTGTTTGCTATGATTTTGAACTATTATTCGAGAATGCCTGTTCTTGTTTGTTATACAACCTTGAAGAAGAATAAAGGATTTGATTGGATAAAAGTATTGTGTAACGTTTCTGTACTCTTGTGGGTTTTTATTTTATTTATTCTTTTTTTATACGATTCCACTTTGAGATGTTTTAGAAAGCCGGGAATATGCTTCGAATATGGATTTTCGTACTTTATTTCAGGTTTACAGGAGAAAAAAAAAGTTCTGATGAAAATGAGCTCCGCCCCCTAGCAGGAACAGAGCTGTGTAGCTCCACCTCTTTTCCTTAAAAGGCAAATCGCAAGTGAGTTAATAGAAACTGGAAATTTACTTTAACTGCTCCTTGTTATGTACTTGTAGTTGGATAGAATTCTCAGTTCTCACAGATCGGAGCTGGGAAATTTCCGACATTCATGTCGGAAATCTCTGAGCAGGTTTTGGATTTGAAATTTTCCTGTTAAACTTGTTACATAGACGGTCAAGTTATTGTATCTTGGAGTAGTTAACCTTGTTTAAAGCTGCAGTATGTGTATATATATATTTTTTTGTTATTAAAATAAAAGCATACTGCATTCATTGAAGTAAATACTTTAAAACATTGTTCTTGTGCTGCTGTTGATTGACTCCAGACATATTCATTCTTTCTGCAAAAAAACCCCCAAGATTGAGTTCCCCAATAGTTACATACAGCAGCTTTAATCGTATGTTCTTAAGCATTTTTTTCCATCTCGTGACTGAATTTCGAAAAACATTATATTTGAATATTAATCATTTTAATTATGTATTTTGAGTTATAATAACACCCTGTCCAGGGTGTACCCCACCTTGTGCCCAATGCTCCCTGGGATAGACTCCAGGTTCCCCGTGACCCTGAAGGAATGATAAGCGGTACAGAAGATGGATGGATGGATGGAGTTATACTAATAATAATTATTATTATTTTTTCTCTGTAGAGTCTGTTATGTTATATATCATATATGATTGTAGGACAGCTGTAGGAGTCTCCGTTGTCAGAGGTAAAGCTCTAAAACGTTATGTTTTCTGACTTCTCCAGAAAAGAGAAGTTTATACTCTTTGTTGTAAACGTTATGATCAGTGTTAGTTATTAAAATAAGCGCTCCTTAAATAGAATTAAACTCTGGGTTGAGTTAAAAGGTTCTAGGGAGGTGTTCGGTAATTAGTCTCGTCCTCTCGTGAGGTGTGTGCGTGTTTCGATGCATATCCCAGAGGCCAAGTGCTAAATTTGGACTGACCTCGTACGAGCTCTTTGGCATGCTACAGTTCGCCACAGAATTCTGGTCTGTGTCAAATCGACACTTAGTGTAGCTCTGTACGTAGTTATAGTCTATCTATGGGGTTGGGTTGGGGGGTGACCTGATGAACTAGATTTCTCGAGACGCTTTACATAAAGTACATTTCAAACCCAGTTGCGCATATATACGGTAACGCTTTTACATTCTTCCTCCTGTTTTGCGCACACAAGCCGGGCTAAGCTTTCGCTAGCTACGATGTTTCGTGAAACGGCTCAGAAACGCAGCGCCGTTGCAGTCTCGATTCCGATGGGTCAGAAGCTGTTGATTCATTTCCTGTAGCAGCAGTTCGGTCTGTAGTGCTGCTGTGGATCACTTCCGAATTAACGTCATGGGATGATATGCGGTGGTCGCGTGTGTTTATAATAATCCTGTGTGAATCGAAATAAAGTAACGGTGTGAGAGCGGAGATGAGATTTCGACTACATCTCCACAGATGTAGTCCTCTCCACAGACACGGTGCGGTGCAGTTCAGCCATTTGTTAAAAACGTCGCTAAATATATATATATATATATATATATATATATATATATATATATATATATATATATATATATATATAACGTTTTCCGGCATAGCAACTCTACAGTTTCGGGAGAAAGCAGTGTAATGGCATTTTTGAAGGGCGTGAGTCAGAAAGGTGGCCAGTAAGTGTGTATGAGAGATGATGCCACACATTTTAGACACAGTCCCAGCGTACCGATTTGAAACGCACCCAAAAATAGTCATTACAGCATTCTTAAAGGTTCTCTCGCTCACACACACACTCACACACACACACACACACCGTCAGTCCCCTTCACCACTTTCCTATTATAGACCACCACCACACAGATTTAAGCGCCAGCGGGGACGCGCATGCGCAAAGCTGACACCCGCACACAGGCTCGCGCGGCTCCACACGATGGAGTCTGTAACGCAGGTAAGCTAACGGCTAAAATACCCGTTAATGGACGCGTCGAAAAAATATATATAAATATATGTATATATATATAGAGAGAGAGAACGAATCTAAACATATAATGTCTGATTTTTAAGAACTATATATCTGTGTATAAATCTGTTTATCGTTATTGTCTTGACCGAGTTTAACGGTTACTGATGACGCAGGACGGAAGAGAGCTCGAATCTGATTGGCTGTTGAAATCTCTCTCCTGAATACAGTAGTAACTTCTGTAGTATCTTCTGTGATTAGTCCTGATTATTCAGTAGGCTAAGTACGCATTTTAGGACGTATGCTGTCACTTATTATTATTATTATTATTATTATTATTATTTTTATTTATCTGGACAGGAGGTTTGCCCCGACCCTCATGACATTAATAATTCAGGTAGGTCACCTAAATATGGTTTGAGACCGGATATTTCACAGGGCTGTGCTGGTGTGTCTTATAAATGGAGCAGTTATTAGATGTGGATGGGCTTGTTTGGTTTTTGGGCAGGTTTTTGGGGCTTTTTTGGACATTTGGGTATTTAATATTAATCCGGAGACAGTAGTCTATCCACATCACTGGTCACATTTTAGTCACAAGAGCAGGATATTCTGATATTTGTGTTATGAATGATGCTTTCAAATCAGCATTTATCAGTTAAAAAGAGTCAACAATAACATGTTACAGCAGACACTCCATGACTAGCGTTAAATAAGAGGTGACACTCCGTAAGTAACAGATGCCACTCCGTAAGTAACAGATGCCACTCTGTAACTAACAGATGCCACTCCTTAAGTAACAGATGCCACTCAGCAACTAACAGATGCCACTCCATAAGTAACAGATGCCACTCCGTAAGTAACAGATGCCACTCCGTAAGTAACAGACGCCACCCCGTAACTAACAGATGCCACTCAGTAACTAACAGATGCCATTCCATAAGTAACAGATGCCACTCTGTAAGTAACAGACACCACTCCGTAACTAACAGATGCCACTCAGTAACTACAGATGTCATTCCATAAGTAACAGATGCCATTCCATAAGTAACAGATGCCACTCAGTAACTAACAGATGCCACTCTGTAGGTAACAGATGCCACTAAGTAAGTAACAGACGCCACTCCGTAAGTAACAGACGCCACTCCGTAAGTAACAGACGCCACTCCGTAAGTAACAGATGCCACTCCATAATTAAGAGACGCCACTCAGTAAGTAACAGATGCCATTCCATAAGTAACAGACACCACTACGTAAGAAACAGACGCCACTCCGTAACTAACAGATGCCATTCTATAACTAACAGATGCCATTCTATAACTAACAGATGCCACTCAGAAACTAACAGATGCCACTCAGAAACTAACAGATGCCACTCAGTAAGTACCAGATGCCTTTCTGTAACTAGTAGGTGCCACTCAGTAAGAACCAGATGCCACTCCGTAACTGGCAGATGCCACGCCGTAACTGGCAGGTAGCGTTCCGTAACTAGCAGGTGCCTAGCAGATGCCACTCCGTAACTAGTGAGTGGTATTCTATAACTGGCAGGCTGATCTCCATAACTAGCAGACGCTACTCTGTAACTACGCACTTGTGCATTCTTCAGCTCTATCCAGTCCTAAATCTCTTGTGTTTGTTTACATTTCATCTGGTATGCTTCGCAGATGGCATGGCAGCCATTTTAAGAAGAGATTCTAAGCTCCTATCTGGCAGAACAGACGACTCACCCCCCCCTGCTCAGAAATACAAGCTCTTGGGAAAGCTGATAGATTCACAAGATGTTATGAATTATTTATGGACTTATGAAAGTTGAGAGATCGGTCACGCTGAGTCCACAGCTCGCAGGTTTCTATACGCCAACTCAAACGACGAGGACGTGAGCTGACATTTGTGGTCGGCAAGGAAAAGAGCAAACCGGAATGCTCCAGTAGTTCTAAAGGAAACTGCCCTGTTGTTCTGTAGCAGCAGTTTAAGAGAATGCAAACATGTACTTCTACACACGCACATGCTCTCTCCTGTCTCGCTTTCAGCAACCGACGCAGGAGCTGAGGCCTACCTAGACTTTATGAAGAAGCACTGCTGTTATGACGCCATTCCCACCAGCTGTAAGCTCATTATTTTCGACACAGCTCTGCAGGTACCTTTATTTCCTTCCTAAATAATTTAGATTTCCCCCAGTGCTGATGTGATCACACTTTTCTAATAACATAAAGGCTTATATATATATATATATATATATATAATCATTATTTTATTTATTCGTAGGTAAAGAAAGCCTTCTTTGCGTTAGTGGCAAACAGTTTACGAGCAGCGCCGCTATGGGACAGCAAACTGCAGAGATTTGTGGGTAAGCACACTTTCTCATGCGCTCAAATGCAAACTGTACGCCAATCGAATTTTGCACCGTTTATGACATCACTGCGTGTCATACTCCTTGAGTTCAAAAGTTACAGTTGGAAAGTTCCACGTATTCAGAGTTGGGTTACACAGGCAGCCGATAAAATAGCACTCGATGCAGCACATGCTTTCATAATTGCGGTCGTGATCGTATCGTGCGCTGTTTTATTGTGCTTCTCATCCACGATTTTGATTTGTCGGATTAAAAAAAGAACGGCAGAGACGTTACTTAATATCGCGCCATGTTTGAGTCGATGTTGCACAAGATAAAGGTCAGAATCGTGTATAATTATTGCCGTTTTTGGCAAACTCCGCCCCCCCATTTGCGCAAATCCAACGCCACTGTCTGAATTAAGTTCGTAGTTAGGTCTGAATATTGATGTGCACAATTTCAGTTTTAAATCCTCACTGTGCACGGCGTAGCTCAACTCGGAATACGATATGATATTTACATTTTCAACCTTTTATCACTGTTTCCTTTCTTCCACGGCGCACAGGTATGCTGACCATCACAGACTTCATCAACATTCTCCATCGCTACTATAAATCCCCACTGGTCAGTAGTGACACAAGATGTGTTAAAGGAATATTTCGAGCAGTTCTTATTTATAACACTTACACGATGCTTACCTCAGAGCTAAAGTAGCTATCGAGTAACCATCAGACCCCCAGCAAACTTCCTGTCTGAAATGTCTGATGTTCTTCACCTCATCAGAATAATTCTCTTGTCTTTTTCCACCCCGCCCCCACACCCTTAAAGGTTCAAATTTATGAGCTGGAGGATCACAAGATTCAGACATGGAGAGGTGATTCATTTCAAAGTAAATGAGCTGCATTATGTAGATGATATCCGGTTAACCCTAACCCTAGTTCATTTTCATTTATTTTTATTTTTAATAACAATATATATATATATATATTTAATTCCCCCGCAAAATGTAGTTTGGATGAAGTTTTCTAGCTATAATTTTTTTATTTCTGAACAATTTATTTTATTTTGTTTTATATATAAATATATATATATATAATTGTAATGGTATAATTTTAGATTTTTCAACACGTTTGATATATGCTACTGTTTTTTTTTTTTTTTCCCCGACTTGTCTTTTACTTTTTAGACGTTTACCTGCAGTACTATAGTCAGAGCCTCATCAGCATCACACCTGAAGCCAGGTAAGTACAGATCGCACCCCACGAGACTCCAGCAGCACAGATGGCGTATGATTTGAAAGGTTTACGCCTCTGATTCTTGTTTCTTTCGCAGCCTTTTCGACGCTGTTTATTCCTTACTGAAGCACAAAATCCACCGTCTGCCCGTCATCGACCCCGAATCCGGGAACGTCCTGCACATTTTAACCCACAAGCGAATTCTCAAATTCCTGTATATATTTGTTAGTAAGACCGTTTTCATTTATCATCATTATAAACCTAGCCTTTGTATTTTGAGCTTGCATCCTGCTTACTTCCTGGTCTTCCCCAGTTCATAATTGTTATTTCCTGTGTCTAGCCTTATCCTATAATCCCTTCCTGTGTATACGTTTTCGTTTGGTTGACTGTGCTGTTGGAAAGTGTTGTATGTGTTAACGGCTGATTTAAACTTATTTCCATTTTTTTTTAGCTTCCCAGTGCCTTCCTGGCTTCCCAGTAGCCTTTCCCATTGATTTCTTGGGTTCTAATGTTATCCCAGTGGTTTCCTGGTGTCCCAGTACCTTCCAGTCTTTCCAGTGGCTTTCTAATTCCTAAGCGGCCTACAAATTTCCCCATGCCTTCTTGGTTTGCCACTGGTTTCTTGACTTCCATGTAGTGACTATTTGTTGTCTGGGCTTCCCAGTGCCTTCCTGGATTTCCAGTGACATCCTGTTTTCTCAGTGCCGTTCTAATTTTCCAGTAACCTGCAGACAACCCCCCGCCTACTTGTTTTCCCAGAGGCCATCTGTTGTCCAAGTAGTTCCTTGGCATTGAAGTACCTTACAGTTTTCCAGTGGCTTCCTGTTTTCTGTGTAGCTTCTGGTATTCTGAGTGGTTTGCTAGTTTCCCAGAACCTGCACGTTTTTCACTGGTTTCCAGTTTTTCACAGTTTTTTGGCTTCAGAGTAGCTTCCTAATTTCCCATTGCCCATCTGTTTTCCATGTGGTTTCCTAGTACCTGCTACTATTTCCAATGGATTCCTGTTTTCCCAGTGGTCTTCATGTGCCTTTTAGGTTTTCCTAGGCATTCCCTGTGGTTTCTTGGTTTCCCAGTGATTTCTGATTTCCCACTACCTACTCGTTTCTTGGCTGTTCCAATCTTTTTTCTGGTTTCTTGGTGTTTTTTGCTTTCCAGTGTCCGTTCTGTTCCATCTGTCTCTTCTTTTCGTCAAAGTGGCTTCCTGGGTTCCATAAGACTTTCTGGTTTCCCATTGGCTTCCGGGTTTACCAGTGACCTTCAGTCTTCCCATTGTGTTTTAGCTTTCCCAGTTGTTTCTTGGCATCCCTGTACCTGCTCCCTGTCCCGAGGATTCCTATTTTCCCACTGGCCTTTAGTTTTCCCTGAGCATCTGCTTTTCCCAATGGTTTGTTGGTTTCCCGGTGGCCTTTAGTTTTCCCAGTGGTTTGCTGGTTTCCCAGTGCCATCTGCTTTTCCCAGTGGTTTGCTGGTTTCCCAGTGGCCTTTAGTTTTCCCAGTGGTTTGCTGGTTTCCCAGTGCCATCTGCTTTTCCCAGTGGTTTGCTGGTCTACCAGTGATTTCTGTTTTCCCAGTACCCTTTAGCTTTCCCAGCGATTTCCTGTTTTTCCAGTACCTTCCTGTTTACCCATGGCTCCCTAGTTTCTCAGTGACTTCTTGGCTTCCTAGTGTTTTTCCTGGTTTCTCAGTGGTTTCTTTGTTTCCAATACGCCTTCTCCTGTCCCAGTCACTTCCTGGTTTCACAGTTTTCTATGTATCTTCCACGTGTCCCAGTGATTCCTGAGTATAGACTGTTAACCATGCATGTCACTAGCTTGAGTCCTGCTCTATAAGCATGCATTTTTGGAACAGCCCTAATAAAGACAATTTTGAGCTCACGTCCAACTGCCTCTGGCCGGCATTTTGTTACGTGCAGAGAGCCACGATCCCAACGCCACGGTTTCTGCAGAGGAAAATTGAAGAAGCTGGAGTCGGGACATTCAGAGACATCGCCACCATACAGCAGACGGCCACCGTGTACGACGCGTTGTCCATTTTCGCCGAGAGACGAGTATCTGCTCTGCCTGTGGTGGATGAAAATGGTAACTCAAAGACAACAAGCAAAAATAATATACATATTCTCTTATTATTATTATTATTATCATTATATCAATTTTATATATATAATGTTCTGTTTTCTAGGTAAGGTAGTGGCTCTTTACTCAAGATTTGACGTGATAGTGAGTAAAATCTAAACTTTAATCAGCTCCTTTATTCGAAATCTATTTGAAATATTCTCTGTTTGTCAACCAAAATCACGACAGCAATAGTTTGCGCGCCCCTAGATTTTATCGTGATTAATTTATTACAATTACATTTCGTCATTTTTTTTGGCTAACCGTTGGTTTTGATTGCAGAATCTGGCAGCGCAGAAAACCTACAACAACCTGAGCATGAGCATGAAGGAGGCGTTGAGGAGACGCCGCTGTTTCGTCGAGGAAGTCATCAAGTGTTATCCCGACGAAACCTTGGAGGACGCTGTTGACCGAATCGCTGATGCAGAGGTGGGCGGATGTTTTAAACGTTAAAAATGATTTTGTAGGATAGCGGGATTAGTCCGTATTAACACGTTTAGGTTGAAAGTACTACTATTAAATCCTCCATGTTCTTTCGGTACAATTCTCCCTTCAGACTTTGGGAGGCGGAGCCTAGAGGCCAGCACGCGTTTTCCCCCCGTAACATCGGCGTACGTCGCTATGAGGTATCGCTCAGAAACACTCCGAAAAAGTCTATTTCCTCCCGAATAAAATCGTTACACGTTTTAAATCTCCTGTATGAACTGACCAGATGGAAGCCCCGCCCCCTTGCTTAGATTTATTAGCGTAGATTTATTAAAGATGCCATGGAAGATCTGGAGGTGGAAATGTTTTTTTTTTTTTTTTTTTTAAACCTTAATATTTTGTGAGAAAAAGAGGTGAAGACTTTCATCGAAAGATTAAACAGTAGGTAGGAAAAGAAAGTGTTCGGGATAGTCTTAGCCCCGCCCTGTTAAATGTTCTGCTGTGCATCTTCGTGTTCAGGTTCACAGGCTGGTTCTGGTGGACCGAGAAGACCACACGGTTCGAGGCATCATCTCCCTCTCAGATCTCCTCCAGGCCATGATCTTATCTCCGGCGGGAATCGACGCTCTGCTCGCTTAGCCGTAATGTGACGGGTCCAATCTTCAACAGCTGCTAAACTGAAAATTGTGTCTTTTTTTATTTGTATTTTTTGCTGTAAATAAGTTTTTGTACGATTTGTGTCCACACAGCGGAAATTAAACACGGCTTTGCTGAAATCTGAAATGGACATGCTATTTATTATTATGTGTTTGGCGTCATGTATGGGATGATCTCCTTTCCGCTTTGATTAGTAAAATATTTTACTGTGTAAGAGGCGTGTGTGTGTGTGTGTGTGTGTGTGTGGTGGTTCATGTTACAGAATATTATTGATATGCACACATATTCGTTGATGGGAATGCTAAACTCTGCCATCGTTCCGCTTTTATTATTAATCTTAATAAATATACAGGACCGTTCGGGATCAACTCGCTTCTATACTCTGCACTAAAACAAAACATATTCATTCCTCCAAATACTTTCTCTGTCTGCAGTAAGTTTCAACTTGTCCGGCCGTCCGTCCGTCCGTCCGTCTGTATGTTTGTGTGTCTATCTATCAGTCTATCTGTTATTGGGTCTATATGTCTGTCTGTCTGTGTCTTTCTGTGTGTCTGTCTCAGTCTGTCTATTTATCTATCTGTCTATATGTTGTGGGTATTGTATTATTGTTGTTGTATTGTTGCTGTATTCATGTGTATTGTCGCTGTATTGTTGTGTTGTATTGTCGCTGTATTGTTGTATTGTCGCTGTATTGTTGTATTGTGTTGTTGTATTGTCGCTGTATTGTATTGTGTTGTATTGTCGCTGTATTATATTGTTGTATTGTCATTGTATTGTGTTGTTGTTGTATTGTCGCTGTATTGTATTGTGCTGTTGTTGTATTGTTGCTGTATTGTTGTGTTGTATTGTCGCTGTGTTGTATTGTTGCTGTATTGTTGTATTGTGTTGTATTGTTGCTGTATTGTATTGTGTTGTTGTATTGTTGCTGTGTTGTATTGTGTTGTATTGTCATTGTATTGTGTTGTATTGTTGTATTGTCGCTGTATTGTGTTGTGTTGTCATTGGATTGTGTTGTATTGTTGTATTGTCGCTGTATTGTATTGTGTTGTTGTATTGTCGCTGTATTGTTGTATTGTGTTGTTGTATTGTCGCTGTATTGTATTGTGTTGTTGTATTGTCGCTGTATTGTTGTATTGTGTTGTTGTATTGTCGCTGTATTGTATTGTGTTGTATTGTTGTATAGTGTTGTTGTTTTGTCGCTGTATTGTTATTGTGTTGTTTTGGTGCTGTATTGTGTTGTTGTTTTGTCGCTGTATTGTTATTGTGTTGTTGTTTTGGTGCTGTATTGTTATTGTGTTGTTGTTTTGGTGCTGTATTGTGTTGTTGTTTTGTCGCTGTATTGTTATTGTGTTGTTTTGGTGCTGTATTGTGTTGTTGTTTTGTCGCTGTATTATTATTGTGTTGTTGTTTTGGTGCTGTATTGTTACTGTGTTGTTTTGTCGCTGTATTGTTATTGTGTTGTTTTGGTGCTGTATTGTGTTGTTTTGTCGCTGTATTGTTATTGTGTTGTTGTTTTGTCACTGTATTATGTTGTTTTGTCGCTGTATTGTGTTGTTGTTTTGTCACTGTATTGTTATTGTGTTGTTGTTTTGGTGCTGTATTGTTATTGTGTTGTTGTACTTCATATTCATATTTCAGTCACTGAACGTACACCGCAGTGGCCACAGGGAGATTCTGTATGATGTCCAGCAGATGGCGCTGATGACACGCTGATGACACGCTGATGACATCTACTTTTAGCGCAGTAAACAACACACACGTGACATGGAACCACGTGACTCCGGCCCATCCCCTCTGTATCGGATATTTTAGTGCACTGGATAGGGTGTACGGCTGCGTTATTTAACACCGCTGATAGTGCACTGCGTGTAGTGATTAGGGCGTGGTTTGGGACTCGGGACAGTGTGACGGCTGCACGGACGCTATAGAGCCCCGTGATCTGGCAAAGGCGCAGCGCTTCATAACACCGAGCTGAGAGAAAGACCGGAGAAAAAGAGGAAAATGGCGAGCGGGGAGGAGGCCGCGCGTCCGTCTGTCCCGTCCTCCTCCTCCTCGTCCTCGTGCAGTCCGGTAGGGCTCGAGGCGCTGTTCCCGGCCGCGTGCACGGAACGGAGTGACAGCCCCGAGCTCCTGAGGCTCCGGCGGCGGCTGCAGCACTGGCTCGCGCCTCACGAGCGCGCGGTGCTTTACGCGCAGAGACTGCTGGTGTGGGAGAGGCCCGTGCACAGCGCCGTGGCCGCGCTCGCGCTAAACACCGCCTTCTGGTAAGCGCTCTGAACACGGCGTCGAATACCGGTTTTAACCGTGATTTAAATAAACCGGACAAAACCGGGTTTATTTATGTAGTTTTCCCCCTTTACAAAATGTCCGTCACAAAAACGGTAGGAGTTAGCCGAGATGCTAATGAGTCAGTCAGCTTTAGCTTAGCTCCCTGCAAGCTAAATCCCAAATTACCTCATTTATTTTTTTGGGGATGTAGTGCACTTGTGTGTCAGCTGTGTAGTGTAAAGGTGCGCCATTTTGTGCCCTACGTAGTGCGCCTATGTAGAGAGTGTGGGGGCATTTAGGACACGGCCGTAGGGTATAATTTGTTTAGTGTCTTGGTGCTAAAATGCGACGTTAGTGTTTGTTTACAAAAATAAAAAAAGAATTTTTTATAGCAGATTAATTTGGAAATTTAATAAGAAGTTGTTGAATTGGACTGAAAAATAACGAGTAGTTTTATTTGTGTAGGCGTTTATACCATATGGGACTGTTGTGTTACATTGGAGTCATTATGTTAATATATAATAATAATAATAATAATAATAATAATAATAATAATAATTAAAACACGAATAAAATATTTAGAAACGTCTTTTTTTTATTATTAAAAATGTCACCATGGTAATAGGAATACATGACGGTGCAATTTGGTTGTTGACAAATAAAATTTCAGTTTATATTTTTATTTATTTGGCCCAAAGACGAAAACAAGTGCCTCTTTACGTCCACCAAATTTCACGTGGCTGCGAATAATATCTCTGGATGTATTAAATCCTAAACGTGACGTCCCGGGTGAGACGTTTCGATGGAAACGTATCAGAATCTACGTCGTCTCCCATGGAAACCAAAACGAAACCGGCTATAAATCGCAGAAGGATGAACCGTTAGAAGGCGGCAGACACGGTCGCTTTGGATTAAGATGAAGACATGCCCTCTGTATTCCTCCCAAACAGGTTGTTGTCGTCTACTTCTTTGCGTCCTCTGTTTCTCATCGGCGTGTCCCTGCTCGTCTTCACCCTGCTGGACAGATGGAAGGACAAACTGCCTCCGATCGCTGGTACATTTATTTCTAATTACCGTTGCACGTTTTTAAATGGAGTGGGGGGGGGGAACATTTACGTCCTTATCTTATGTGTGTGTTTGTTTGTTTGTTCCCACACAGCGCTCCACGCAGAGACGCCCGGGATAGAACGGTACGAACGCCGAATTATTAATCATCAAAATCACAGATTAGATTACAAGTCAGTGCACCGCACCCTAAAAGTAACCCGTATCACTGCAGCTGCTGTTCCGTTAAAATCTTTTTTAAAATGAATTTCGTAAAGGACAGGACGTTCGATGATCGTAAACTTGTTCCTAAACATTTATTTCTATTGATTTGTGATTGCGCTGGTTTTAATTTGAATTCCAGCCGTCCTGGACTAATTGACAGTCGTGTGAACTTTTGTTTAACAGTAAACGAGAAGCTGCAGAATGCTTCACCCCGCTCCCACAAGCTATCTGCCCTCTTACACATACCTGAGCTCGGATTGGCTAGCGTCCTGTCAGACTCTGGGAATTCACCCAGCGTCGGGATTCGATCTCGCGATCTCTCTCTCGGCGTTTCAAACTTGAGCGGTTTTAGTTGCAGGAGTGTAACTAACCATCATCTCGATCCGCATCTTCTCTCCACACCCCCCTTTCTTCCTATCCTGTATTCAGATTTAAACCGGAAATGGGTGTGGCTTGTTCCAGTTCGGTAAACACGCAGATTGACTAGTAATGTAATGTAAACCGCCGTGACCCTGACCAGGCTGTTACTAAGGATGAGCGCTGGTCTCGTGAACGTGTATTTCTGTCTTGTGACGCGTTCTCGTTCCCTACCCAGAGAGAGCATGAGCGTCCGGCCGAGGCTGCTGAGCGTGGCCGAGCTGAGCCACCACCTGGCCGAGAGCTACCTGACCTGCAGCCTCTACGTCCAGGAGATGCTTCAGTACAAACGCCAGAATCACGGCAAGGTGACGATCAAAGCGTGAAACCGTGCCCGGCTTCTGAGACAATGTCCGTCTTGGTGTTTGTTTGTTTGTTTGTTTATTTATTTGTTTATTTAAAAAAAAGTTTATTTATTTCAGCAGACATTTGTGCCTGTATATGGATGTTTAAACTGGTACCAAGGGCAAGACTTCCTTAGATGGATAGGGAATGTGTGCCGAAATAAATGCAAATAAAAGCTCTGGAGAGACTAAACTCTTGAGAGAGAGCCAAAACTAAACACACCCACCCACTCGTGTGACTTGCACAGTCATGCCACTTGAAAGAAGACCAACAATAACACATGGTTACTTTATTATCGTTTATTGTGCACTATTGCTTTTTTATCTTTGAGATTTCAGGTGGTTTTTCAGGGTGTGTGTGTGTGTGTGTGTGTGTGTGTGTGACGTCTGTCTTTATTTGTCCTCTCAGTTCTGTGTGATGACGTGCTCAGGATGCCTGCTGCTGGCCGTGGTCGGACACTACATACCCGGAATCATGATCTCCTACATCATTCGTGAGCGGACCTGCTTTATTCTATCGATTTATTTAGTTATTTATTTAAATCGATTTTTTTAAACCTTAAAGCGAGTCGTACGTCCATTTTGAAATCGTTCAACAAATCTAGAATAAAGGGGGTGGCGGGGAGTGACTCGATATCTCTCATGTTATACCATGAATACTACCATTTCAGCCTTTTTATTTATTTATTTATTTATTTATTTATGTATTTATTTACATTTTATCCAAATTTCAAGTTCTTATGTTATTGTCGGATAACGAATATGCGAAATGATGAGCCGATAAAATATATATATATATATAGAAATATATTTAGAAATATTGGTGAATATTCCAGATGTTTTTGTAGTGTTGCCATAGCGATCGAGGACGTTACAGCGAAAGCCGTCGGAATAAATTTCCATAATATTTGCATGTTTGAGGTACAAAAAAAAAAAAACCCAGAACAGATCTACATCTGTACTAGTTTACAGATTTAGTTGCCTAATGTGAGTATTAGAAAACACTTTGTAATTCCGACGCAGGACGTTTTCCAGGTGACGTTTTGCGAGCCAATAGAAAACGAGTGGGCGGGATTTCTGTCTTGGTAAAAAAAAAACAAAATGGACGAGCCACGTTTTAGAAATTCGCGCCACACGGGACTTTTGTCTTGCGGTTTTCTTAGTGTTGTTTAGCTCACATCTGGATTTTTTTTTGCCATATGTGTGTGTGTGTAGTGCTGAGCGTCTTGCTCTGGCCTCTGGTTGTGTACCACGAGCTGATCCAGAAGATGTACACGGGATTGGAGCCGATCCTGATGAAGCTGGACTACAGCATGAAGGGAGACACGCAGCACCGCAAACACGACAAGAGAAGTGAGCGCGCTAACTTCTGCACGAGCTCATTTCTCGTTTATACTCGCTGGCAAGATGGCCGCCTCCTGCACGTCCTTAGAAAGGAAACGCGGAGGCAGTACAGCACCACGTGACTCTGTGTCTACAGCGCACACACACACACACACACACACACACACTAAACGTATATAAGTATATAATATAAATGAATATGCAAATCATTCAGGGTGGATTTTTATTTCCTTCTTTATTTCTTGCTTTAAGAAGGAAAGCTATACAGTATGTCCTTCACACTTATTTAATGTGTGTATGTGTGCGTGTGTGTGTGTGCAGAGGTGAAGAAGGAGCAGGAAGAAGGAGATGAGCCGAGGGCCGAGACGGAGAGTGAGAGCGAGGAGGAGCTCTCCTGCTTTGCCCCCACTGTGAGTCACTTATTACTCGTGTGTATGTTATCTGTCCTTCAGTCGCGTAACGAGGTGTTTAAAAGTCTTCCCCCGGGTTCCTCTGGATGCTGATGGGTCGTTCCGTCTGTCCTCAGGTGGACGTGAAGACCACGGCGTTGGCGATGGCCATCACGGACTCCGAGCTCTCCGACGAGGAAGCGTCCATCCTCGAGAGCGGAGGATTCTCGGTGTCCAGAGCCACAACGCCACAACTCACAGACGTCTCAGAAGGTACCTGTGAGTCAGTTTAAGATCCTGTGTGTGTGTGTGTGTGTGTGTGAGATTCATGAAACGAGCTCTGAAGGCAAGCTGGAAGCGAGTACGAGTACAGTAGTGTTATTTACATGTCATCTGCATAAGACACGCCCGTCCCTGACATAGCGTTCTCTGAAAAATACTCCTTCCTGTATGTGGGCGTGGCCAGGTGAGGCAGAGCTGATGAACGAGATTCGGGGCAAAGAATTGAAGATGCATAGCTACCCTGATTGGGATGGTGTTAATGAAAAATTTCACTCATCATGCTTTGTAGTTTAGGCCACGCCCACTTTAGAACTTTTAAATCCCGGTACAGATGGTTCAGTTGAACGGAATTCTCTGTGCGTAACAGATTTGGACCAGCAGAGCGTGCACAGCGAACCTGAGGAAAGCTTCTCCAAGGATCTCCCAGAGTTCCCTTCGGTGGAGGAGTTCCCGTCTGTCGAGCCCGGAGTCTTTCGCTTTCCCCTGGGCGCCCACGACGAGTCTCAAAGCCCGGCCAGTTTGCTCATCCAGCACCTCGCCTCTCCGCTGCACTTCGTCAACTCGCACTTCAACGGACAAGGACGAGGCCGCGGCGGCGCACCGGGCGAGCCGGAGGCGTCTCCTCGCACCCTGGAGGCCCTCAGCGAAGAGATCGTGAGCACCGCCATCTCCGCCGTGGTGCAGAACACCCTCTCGGCCCTGCTGAGCTCCTCGGAGGCGGCCGAGGCTCCCGGCGTCGCGGAGTTCCTCCCTTCCGAGACGCCACCGTGTCCCACGGAGTCGGCTCTCGAGGAGGCCAGCGAGGGCGCGACGCTCGTTCCGCCAGAGGACGAGGACTTCGAGCTTCTGGACCAAAGCGAACTGGAGCACGTTGACGACGGGTTAGGGTTTGATGGACAGGTGAGTCCGACAGACGGCGCGTCTAGCGACCCGGAACCGCAGGAGTCCTAGCTCGTTCCGTATCCACCGAACTGCCCCGTTTTATTTATAGTGTAGATACGTTCCACACACCGAAGGCTCTCTGTAATCAGTCGCCATTGTGTTTATCGCGCTGCGGTGGATTTCAGGAGAGACGGGAAGAACGCTGGGCGCCTTCACGTCCAATACGTGTAAATATACGGATTGACCGCATCGCGCGTGAGGCTTGGCGCTCCGGTGAAGACGGAAGGGGGGAGGGGGGGGATCAATCTTCACATGTATCACTTGCGATCTTGAAGGAAAAAATCGACCCTGAACAAATTCTATCATTCCGATTTATCCTGTTAGTCCGATTTCTCGCAACTGAAAGTGGGCGGCCATTTTGATTTGGCTTCGCCCCACGAACTCTGGGTTGAGGAGACCGTGTCAGGTATACGAGTAGGACTTTCAAGCAGCTAGAGAGAGAGAGAGAGAGAGAGAGAGAGAGAGAGAGAGAGATGGATGCAGCGGCGATTTAGGCTCCAAACAGATCAGCTTCCAGATGTTCAACATCACGTTGCTAGTCACCTTGTAGATCGCTGTAGAACTAGCCGAATTCGAGTCTAGCGTTCACGCCATAGCCTCCGCTACTTGTACGTCGCGATTAACTGGAAATCGCGACACAAGACGCTCTTGCTTACGCAAGGTGGCTGAATTTACACCTTAAACGAAATGGCTAAACACTTCAGGGTGGAGTTTTCCTTCAAGACCCAACTCCAAGGCCAGAATATCTATCCAATATGATCTCCTGCTTACTGAAACGAATCTTTTCTACATTTCTGCATGCGGTTTTAACCCCTCCCCCGCCAAGACTTCCTTTATACTTCAAAGAAATGCATTTCCTTTTTTTGCCACTCCCTAATAATAATAATAATAATAATAATAATAACGATGATGAAATCTACATAAAGAATTTCACTAAGCAGGATTTCTGAGCTGAACCCCTGTAGATTGTTCTGTTCTTCTGTTTCGGGAGGATCCGCAAACCATCGCACCGTCGGTCAACTTCAGTGACCTCAAACATTCATGAAGAAGGGAGTAACCCTTGTGTGAGCACTTCATCCTGCTGGGGAAAAAAAAGAAAGAAATTCAAGAGATAACGATGTTTTATTAGCGTGTAGATTCACAGATCCTTAACCGAGAGACCTAAGGACTCAAAGATTATACTCATAACTTTAAAACCAATAAAAAGAGAGATGTTTTATCGTTTATAGTTCTGTTTATATTAATATGTGTGTATATATCGTGTACGTCTGTGTCTTCTTGGGGTCGGGGTCTTTTTATTTATCCATATCGCTCAGTCATACTGTACAATGTGATGTATGCCTTGCTCAGTTTGCATTATTATTATTATTATTATTACTATTATTAGTATTATTATTAGTATTGATTTCCACAGGATGTTGTGTTCTATTAAAACCAGTTTGGCATCTTGCACCGCTATCATTTCTACTTCCTGAGTCCGTTGAGCGAGAGGAGAACAGAAGGGTTGCGGATGGAGCGCGTGTTTGTTTTAAACGTGGGCGGAGGCGATTTGAACAGGACGCACTTTGGACTTTTATTCAAATTCATATTGTTTTTTTTTACTTTTATTTTTTTAGTGACTGAAGACACACGGAGTCAGATACTTGGGCGTAACACGATGAAATTTCGAGTTTCACACCCTGTGTGTACGACTCATTCATTTTGGCGTTTTAATCGTCCTAGTATTTTAATATTTCCTGTATATGGCATGTTTTTTAAAAAAAAAAAAAAACACTTCCTGTTTATCTTCTCTACATCAATCATCATAATCGATTCCTCTTAAAGCCCCGCCCCGATAAGACGAACACGTAACGCGAACGTTTTTGTAGAGAGAAATGTTCGCGGTCGCTATGGTAACTGTTTTGCTCACACTTTCACTGCTTGATCTATAAAAGTCGCACGATATATATATATATATGTGCACTGCTATGTAAAAAAAAAAAATTACTATTGTAATAAAACTCAGGAGATGAATATGGAGTTTTCCATTTTTAGAAATGTGCCGAATTAAATCATAATGGATGACGAGTAAATCAAATGAAGTTGAATACATACCATGTTATTTATTATTTCATCACAAAAACCTGCGATTTTAAGGAGTGTGTAAACGTTTTTATAGCCGCCGCAGTTAGCATGTAGACTTGAAGTGTTATACGCTGCACCGTGACCCACAGAAATAAGACCAAGCCATAGAGGATGTTGACGTTTACCTCAGACGTGCTGGTAAATTATTCGGAAAACGCACCGTTTGACTGATCTTACAGTACGTACCTTTAGCATTGAGCGCTAACTGAACTAATGGGTTGTATGCCATAGTAAGCCATAGTATGAACCGCCACAGATGTAAACATGGTGATTATATACGTGTTGATGAATTCCTAAGAAAAGATTCACTTGGAATGAGATGACACGGGGAGTACGGTTAGCACCGAGCGCTAACTGACTTTACGAGCGGCCATTTTGGGCCGTTGACGTGGTGAACACCACCTGCATTTAATACATAATGAACACAATTACGCTAAATAAACTGCCATTTAAAATGAAAGAGATTAATAAACAATAAATGACTTTTAGATACATTTATTTAGATTTAAAAATGACAAACAAATCGTTCCATTTTATTGTGATGAATTTGAATAAGAAGTGAGAGATGATTTCGTCCTTATTCTGTCTGCAGTGGACTTCTCCTACACGTAAAAAAAAGTGCACAGGATACACGCAATTAACTGCTAAATCATTCACTCCTCTTCAGTGATTATTATTATTATTATTATTATTATTATTATTATTATTATTTCTGGCTTGTCCTGTGCTCACCGCTGTTATCTCGTTAACAGCAGCCTCCAGTTTCCCCCGCAGCTCTTCGGTGACGACGATGTCCGCGCACACCGACCACTCGCCCTTCTCGAAGGTCACGGGAACGCAAAAAACGAGACCGACAGGAATACCGAAGTGCCCTAAAGATGATCAGAAAGGGTACATGTGTGATGGGGTGGGAAAGTGTATTTTGATTTTTATACTGTATATTTGAAGTAGAAACCCCCCCCCCCCCCCCCCGCTGCCCCTACTATTACTATTATCCAGTCCCATTATGTAAGGAATAAAAACCCCCATTGTTTTGACCTGACTGGATGGACGTACCTGTACTGACCACACCCAGTGAGAAGATCTCCTGAGGAGAGGAATCGTTGATCCATGCGCTCAGAGCTGTAATGATTCCTCGGGTTGCAGAAATAGCTGCAGGCCTGTTCGTCTTGAGAGAAATGGCACTTCGACGTGAGCTGACCGAGCCTTGGAAGTCATTCTCCAGCCATTTTCTGTCAGGAGAGATTATCGGTATGATGACTAACACGTGGGAAAGGAGCGTGAAGGTCGCATGATCGGGTGCGTCCGCTGAAGCCGCGGCGTAGCACACTCGGAGGAACGCGCTATCCGCCCTCTTCTGCACACGTGACCGCACAGACGCTCGCGATTGGCTAGCCTTGCTGTGATTGACGAGGGAAAGAGAGTGTGCCCCTCCTACCCAGAGATCACGGGCAATCACGCGCCACTTGAGTTTTTGAATTATTTAATGAGTTTGTTCATGATCACCACCTTTCGTGTGTGTGTGTTTTCCTTAGACTACCCTTTACACGGACCAATTAGACTTAGGCTTAGGGTAAGATTAATGTCTTAACCAAGTCCCCAAATATCAAGTAAATCAACCAGCTTCCACACTTTTCCCATGGGCGGAGCTAAGGGGTGGCCCGACAAACGACGTGCAACTGAACAACTTGGTAAATGTCGCTGTGATAGGCTCGTTCGAATAATAACAGCACGCGCACTACAAATATGAAAGCTAAGGATCCGTCAACGAGTGTAATATCGTGCAGGAAGAAGCTTAAAAAGTTTACACCGAAGTGTTCCCTGACCACAAAGAGAGAAGCGCAGGGGTGTGCAAACTTTTGTCAACGATGGTCATTATTCAGCAGCATAACATTACTTTTTTTTTTTTTTCCAGTTCGTTAGTGGCTACCGTTAGCTAATGATATTGAACATGTAGCACTAACGTACTTCATAAGTAGCGTAATGTTATGTTCGCTTAAACGTTTAAACAAACGGATCTTGCCCTAGATTGCCACCCCAGGGTAGTCGTTGGGCCAAACCTGGCCACCCCGTTGTGAAAATTTTGCCCACACCCCTGCAGGTCTGTCCGTCGTTTTACTCCTTACCTATCGTAAACGATCTCCAGGATGTTCTGAGAGAATCCTGCAGGTCCCCAGATGGCACCTTTGTATCTGTAAACCTTCGCTCGTTGTAGGTCGACGTGGTAACGACCACTGATGTTTCCCCAGACGATGACGTCGGTGATATCTGAGATCGGAAAGACGTTTTTAATCATCAAAGTGGCTGGGGGAGGGGCTCAGAAGTTGACCCCGCCTACTTAACCATCCTACCAAATGCACCTGTTAACTACATATATAACGTTTTTAACGAATGGAGCTGGAATTGTTCTCACCGTGGCTTTTCACTGACAGCTGCACTGCAAGCTGAGTCCTCGCTTCTCCTTCCAGCTGCGCCGCGATGGCCACGAAGCGCCGTGGATCCACGGAGGGTGCGCGCTCGATCAGCAGGCCGCACTTCAAGTTGACGTGGACGTCTCCTGCCACCAGCACTCGTAGATCTCTGTGCGCGTTGTCCTCGATTAGACGTCCGTAGCGATCTAATCGTTCCACCACTCGGCTCAGACGCTGCTCCGCGTCCTCGTTCGGTCCCCGCTCGTCCAGGAGAACGATCAGATCGGCCGCCCGGAACGCCACCGTCAGGTCCGAGTGGACGGTGACTTCGTGGAGCTGAGGCAGAGCCATGTCTTCGACCTCCATTTTAAGAGCCAACAGGGAGTCTTCACTGGCGTCTGCGTCCAAAAGGTGGAGGCTGACGGTGGGGACGGCGGCGAATACGCCGGACGTGAAGAGCGATGGGATGAGGTGGTTGCAGATCGGGTTTAGAGCACTGCACAGATACGTGCTGTTAGTAGAGCGCTAACACATCCGTTTGAGGTGATTTTCAGCTCGTGGGAGGAACAAGGTAAAAATAACATGATGTGTTACTACATGCTCTCGGTCACACACGTGGGGACGTCCTGTTAAGAGGAAAATAATTAACGACGGCTTGGCGTGATGAAGCACGGTTACTGAAATTGATCAGTTTCCTATAACGGTACATCCTGAAGTGTTTGATTCCTCTTACGCTGCGATTTTAAATAACAACATATATTTTAGGTTTATTATTATGAGTCATTTATAGGTGACATGACGTGACGCGTCCAGTGTACAAGGCCCTGTGTTACTATAGAAAAGAGAACATGGCCGTAAAAAGCAACACGGCGAATTCTCACCCGCTGATCCAGATGTGGAACGACTGGTGGAGTTGGCGTCGTCTCTCTTCATCCCAAAGGCGTAGTTCCGTTGCCCGAAGATTCTCTGCTGCGATGTTCAGCATCAGCTCCGTGCCCATGTCTGACGTGATACCGTAGTAGCCCTGAGAGAGACGTTGATTCATGCACAGAGAATGGTTCAAAGCTTTTAAATCCCTATCCACTGAAATGTACTTGCACATGCAGTGCAAAAGTTTACACACCCTCACTTTAAAAAAAACAAAACAAAAAAACGATCGAAACCAAGCACACGGATTTCACGTGAGTGATGTGATTACGAGCAACTATCTATCCATCATGTATTATCATGTATGGGTTAATAAAGCCACATGAAAGTAAACGAATAACCGAATCAGGTGAGAAAGAACCAAATGAAAAGAATCATGTTTCAGTAGAAATGAATCATGAGGGAATAAACGAATCGTGTCATAAAAAAAATTATTATTTTGATAATCACATTTGCATAGTGTCAAATTATGTGAAAATAAAACAATCTTGAAAAAAATGAATCACTGAAAGTAAACAAATGTGCAAAATCAAGTGAAAAATAAGTGAATCGTGAAAGTAGATGAATCATTTGGGGAAATGATTCGTGTAAAAAAAATTGTACTGTGAAAATAAATTAATTCTGGGGGAAAAAAAAATAAATGAAGAACTGATTGGTGTGAAAATTTAATCACGTTTGAATAAAATGAATCATGGAAAAAAAGAATCATGTGGAAGGAATCACGTGAAAATAGAATCTTTTACAACAAAAAAAAGAATTCTGTGGAAATGATTCATATGAAAAATAATCATGAGAAAATAAACGGATTGGGGTGGGGTGGGGGGGTGAAATAAGTACATTTTGTAAAAGTGATGTTTGGAAATAAGCGAATGATGAAGAAACGTGAAAATAAATGTCAAATCTGTGTGAAACATACCCTGTGATGTGTATAAATCCATACGTAAATTGGTCTCATTATTGTAATTTTCACTGATGGGAAGTTTTCTGTAAAGGAGGAATATTTCTAAAGTTCTTGTTCCAGCTCTTTATTGATAATACCTGCACATATTCGAGAAAATCACTGAATCCCCCAAGCAGCATGCCCTTTCCTCCACGGTCAGTCAGCTCCCTCCACACCATGGGGCTGCTCGTGTGCTTCCAGCCATTGGATGAGCAAGTGTCTTCAAGCCAGCTCTGACAGGTAGAGTTACACATACACACACACTCTCCTTAAATAAAGACACGGAGTGAAACATGGCTGCAGTGTGAGGTTTGGGGTGTGTCTCTACCTCCCAGGCACTGGGCAGCATACAGATTTTGTGAATGCAGAAATCAGGCAGGATGCTTTGCAGCAAATCTGCTAGAAGCTCGGCTTTGGCGTAATAAGGACAATCCGCCTTTCCTGTCCAGAAGAATACAGAATCAGAGCAAAGGCATTTAACAGACATAAAGATTTTATAACAAAATGGCTTCCAAATCTTCTTTAGTTTCATTCAAATTGATTATCATAATTACAATTTTAGAACTCTCATAAAAAAAAAAAGACATCTAATATATTTGACTTTTTAAAGTGGAGGAAAAAACAACAACAAATCACTACAGTTAACAATTTAAACCAGATATCAGTCCAACCTGCTAGAACAAACTTAGCCATGATTCCTAGTACACAACAGTTGCTAAGCGACCGCTGGTGGTACACAGAAAGCGTTCGGCTGGAAACACTTCACGTCGTAGTGTCACGTTATACTGTTAAAACGCGTCGTTTAAATCAAATAAATGAATAAACAAATTAACAAATACAGCCCTCGTTATTTTATATATTCACAACTATACTATAATTTGCTGTTTTATGTTACAACGATTTGATTTCGTTCTTTTTCAGTCGTCTTGCGTGAGGTCGGAAATGATTTCGGGAAGCACAAGAAAATGGCCACTGGTTGCGTTACAAATCCCTGAGTGCTCACTACGTAGGCGCGCTTTGTATGGTAGGACATGTCGTGATGACGTAGTGCACTCGTTTTGCTTTACAGACGCGTTTGGGATTCAACCGGTGTCTCCATGTGTGAAAGCGATGGAGGGCGGATAACACAGTGAAGGGTAAGCTCGGTGTGCTGAAATAAGCATTTAGGACAGGTTTATTGTGTTGTGATGTGTGTTTTAGGAATTAACCAGTTATATTGTGGTACATGTTGTATGTTAGGAGACTCTGGAGTCTTTTAATTAGCCGTCAGAGCTAACCAGCTAACTAGTTGTATGGCTTGTCATTGGGTAAAGCAGTGTTGTTTGGGTAATGAAGGTGATTAACAGGAATTATATAAATGTGACTTATTATTATTATTTTTTTTAAATGACCAAAATGTTAACAAATATTCATTTTATTTGTTTACTTTTTATTCTCAGGTCCTGTTGTACTGTATTTGGATTGGTTTTCATCTTCAGTATGAATGTGTTCCTCATGAGGTCAGGTGAGATGTTCAGGTTTGCTGCCATCTTGGGGAGATTTGCAAGGCTTAACCGGAACAGGACCGCCGTCCAGATTCACAATTCCACAACGCCATGTTTAGTGCGCACTGGGAGGACGTTACAAGTCGCGGCGTTTCACAGCGTTAGATGTTTCTGCCGACAAGAAACCCGCACGTTGAGTTACGACGAGCGGACGGAGAGTCTAACCTTAAGCCTGCGAGGTCCTGACCCGGCAGCCTCGAAGATGGAACAGAGACCCACGTTCTACCAGGAGCTCCAGGAGTGCGGGTCGCCTTCGGACGTGTTGGATCTGGTGGATCGGTGCGGCGTAGAGCACCGGTGCATCAGCAACAGCTTGACCCGGATGTGGCACACGACCAAGAAGATGTCAGAGGAGCAACGGCGCTGGGAGCTCCGGCTCATGGCAGAGCACCCGGCTTTCGAAAAGCTGTGCCACAGTGCCAGGACAAACGCGCCGCGCATGCATTGCCACAGCCTGGCGTTCACTCTGCTGGGTTTGGTCAAGCTCGGAGTCTCTCAGAGCAGCCTCGTGGTGCAGACTCTACTCCGTGTCATCCAGGTTTGTTCATTTACGCTTCTTGCTCTGGGATTTGATCTCACAACCAGCAGCCAAAGCATTAAACCACCGAGACGTTCTCTCCACGTCCCTCTTAGTTGTGGGTGCACTCTCTTGAACAAGACCCTCGAACCCCCTCAAACGCTCAACCATTGGTAACGTTGGTCGTAAAACGACGATCAAAATCTAATCTGGACTCCGAAGCGAGGACGCCGAGCGGCAAACGGACGGCCGTGTTTCGCGTCCGTCCGATATTCTGGGACGTCGCACGAAACGATTTCCTGTTATCGCTCGCATTTTTGGAGTAACCCGAGTTTGTCTGATTTTGATCTCGTGTGTCTCCAGGAACGCCTGAACGAGTTCGAAAACGAGAAGGCGCTCTCGGTCCTGGCTTCCTGCCTCTCGGAGATGGACAGCAGCAAAAACGCCGATGCGCTCAAACAGGGCTTAAAGTATGACTCGTAATCGTTTCTTAGAATGTTTTAAAGCTGCGGTTTGTCGTTTGTAAAGGTGTAATTCCTGGATCGGTAATAATGAGATCTTTCGAAGGCGTTTTAGAGGGGAAAAAAAATGAAAGGTCATTAATGATATTGGTATGCAGTAAGTAGATTTGGCTGATTATCAACTAGTTTTTTCTGGGTCAGAAATTAGCCCCGCCTCCCAGTTAAAAAAAGAAAAGAAAAGCAATTCGTGTGTGGTTTGTTTTGTTTACAGTACAATTTCTGTTCACGTCTCTCTCTCTCTAAATTTTTTTTTTAATGACCCTCTGCTCCTTCAAGGCTTATACTGGAGGATCGGATTCCTACCATCCAGAGCGTGATGCTTCTACACACCACCATGCGCCTGTTTGGGAAAGACGCCTCGCCGGCCATCAAGCAGAAGCTGGAGGTTTGGTCGATTTGTGAATTTCTACGACATTAAGAGCTTGAAAGATGCCGTGGAAATGATATCGTTGTGTAAATCTGCTGTTCCTGCGCCGTACAGAAGCAGGCCCTCTCTATGGCGGATCGGTTCACGCTGCTCAACGTGCAGTACATGCTGGACACGCTAGCCGTCATCCGCCTGAACTCCAAACCGCTGCTGGACGTCTGCAGGAAGAAGCTAGCGGGTAAAGAGAAGACATGAGAAGTCTTTACGTCATTTGTTGTTGTTGTTGATGCTTTCCTAACCCGGTGATTCGTCCCTCTAGAGAACGTGCACAGCATTTCCTTCACCAGGCTGATGGCGATTCTGAAGTCCTGCAGCGATCTCCGCTACAGGAACCTGCATCTCTTTACATCCATGTCCGAATACCTGGCCAGCACACTCCCCATGTGGAGCAACAAACAGGTCAGATGTTCATCCTGCCGTTAGTTTACAGACACTGATTCGTGTTATTGATCATTCTAATGCTAATAATAATAACGATGATGATGATGATGTCGTCATAGGTGCTGCTGATACTGTTGGAGTTTAAGAGACTTGGGTTTCGGCCCGTCGCTCTGATGGACGCGTTTGCTGAGAGAATCGTCCAGAAACCGGACAGCTTCACGCTCCGGGACCTGCAGGGTGTTCTGAAGTCCTACTCCTTCCTCAACCACCATCTGAAGGAAAATCAGCAGGCGTGAGTCTGAAATATTCACTCAGCATCCACCGAATTACGAAAAATCACCCGAGACGTTTTTCTTCTTTCGTTGTAACTGTAAACGTTACAGTCTGCAGCGATTTTCGGGGTCCAAGCACTTGGGCTTTTCTTTTTTTTTTCTTTCCGCACTGTAGCAGGCAAAATGTGTCAAAATGTGATCTTATTGACTTCGAGTGTTGAATGAGTGCTTTAGAATCTGCTAAACTCGCACAAAATAAAATGGAAAACATCCCAGTGGGCATTAGTAATACAGTAACTCACCTGGACCCCTAAATATAGATTTAAATATAGCTTCTGTTTTTATATATATATATATATATATATATATATATATATATATATATATATATATATATATATATATATATATATATTTTATCCTGATGTCATATGATCATGATATGAAATTCAGATTTCTGGAGAGTGTGACGCACGGCTTGCAGTCCTACCTGCCCAAGATGTCCAGCACAGACCTGCTGAAAGCCATCAGCTGCCTTTGTGTGTTCGGACACTTCCCTCAGGCTCCCCTGGAGAAGCTGCTCCGAAAGGAAGTTCTGGATGAGCTGCTAAAGGAAGGTCAGGACTCGAGCGCAATATGCATGATGAGCTTCCTAGATGAAATAATACTCTCAATCTCTCTCGCGCTCGCTCTCTCTTGCGCGCTCGCTCTCTCACTTTTTTATTTCTAATCTGTAGAAAGTCCATTTTCTGCGCAACAGGAACGACTGCTGCGGACGTTGGATCTGTGTTTGCGCCTGGATGATCCCGCTCTCCCTCCCTCCGTCTCCTCCATCCCGCACCTCCACCACTCCCCTCCGCAGCGTCGGCCCATCGACCCCGTGCTTCTCGTCGCTCTGAAGAACCTGCTCGGGGAGGACACAGTGATGGACTCCGTCGTGGAAGAGGGTCACTACTTCATCGGTAAGATGGAGGAACTATCAAGACGGTGGCCATTTTGTTTTGGGCTAATCTAATAGTCTTTTCTTTTCTTGTTTTTTTTCTTTTCCTCCAGACTTTGTGGTCACACTGCCTCCGAACACAGACGAAGAGCAAAGCTCGAGGTAACCTTCACTTGAGAACTGTGACCTACGCTGGATTGCATAAGTATAGACCCCCCCGTCATATATATAGATCATTTTATACTTAAATGCCTCTCTTTAATTGTTGCTCTCGCAGGATTGCGTTGCTCTGTGCCTCCCCAACCTCGTTCTGCTTTGGTACGACTCATCCCGTCGGCGCCATGGCGCTAACCGTCCGCCACCTCAAGCTCCTGGGTTATGAACCGGTCCTGGTGTGTTTATGTTTTATTTTTATTTTACACAATGGGGGGAAAAAAAAAAAGTCATCATTGGTGATCTTCATTTAAAAAATAAATAAATAAATAAACAAACTTGGAAGAAGAGAAGAAGTTTCTTGCATTCGTATCACGTTTTTCTTTTCTTCAGGTGCCGATCCAGGAGCTCGTCTCTCAGAGCGCCGAGGAGAGGACTGACCTGCTGAAGAAGTTCATTTTTCCCGAACAAGAAAAGTTCAAAAGTGTCCAGGACTGTGAAGTGAAATAATTAAACATGTAGCGTCTTCTTTAACACGCGGGTGGTGTTTTTATTTCGTCTCCCTGGAAAAATTCACTTGGTCTCTGCTCTCAAGTCGTTTGTGTTTTCATTTTTTTGTGTCCACCACGTGAGTAATTTTCACGTCAGCCCAAATTCAATCACACGATGCCACGTGTGTTGACTCGAGTTGCCATGTTGAAATGCATGTTTCACGTGCTTGTTTGTTTTTAACACGTGAAGGAAAGAAAAACCCCGACGCTTACGATAACGTGAAGTAAATGTGTTTCTCCGTAACTCGCTTTGAACTGCCCTTCTAAAGGCTCGGTACAGGAGAGACTCGCTGACGGAAGAGATCGTTCTTCAGACCTTTTTGCGTGTTTTTTCTACATGTTGCAAAGAATGAATCATTTTCCGCCATTCGTTTAAACTCTTGACAGTTAAGAGGAAAGAGAATGTGACATTTTAAAATAGATATTTGTATTAATTCTGATGACATTTCTAACATTTATAAGAACATTCTAAAGAATAATGACCTCAATCAGTTAATCAATTATTATTAACAATTATTTTAGCATTTTAATGGAATGTGCTTTATGTTGTGCTAAGTGAATGAAATAATGTTAAATTAAAATAGTAAAAAAAAAACTTGACTAAAATAAAAATAATAACACAAAATAAATAATAATAAAAATAAAAACGAAAATCCGAAAACACAGCACCACTACATATCTATAAAAAAAAGAACAAGAACGCGCGCTCCGATTGGACAAAGCAAGACACGTGACTGCATCACGTGGTACAAACCGGAACTCGCTAGCAACATGAACGTGAGGTAGCTAAATGTGTAGCGAAAATTCATAACAGAGATAAAATATACCTCGCGATATAATGTCGGAGTCAAGCCCTGAGCTTAATGATTATTTGGAGGGTAGAATTTCCTTCGAGGAGTTCGAGAGACGGAGAGAGGAACGAATAAAAGCGAAGCAAAAGGTAACGCTAACCCGTCTCGGTCAGGTCTCCAAATAGCATGTCGTTCCCTAGATTAAGCGCACTACACGGGGGATTAAACTCCGGTTTACACCGGCTATGAAGTGCACTACGTAGTCAGGAACGTGTCGTTTAAGATTCGGCTCTGTGTCAGAAAATGAATACAGAACTATTTTAAATACCTTAAATTTGAATATATTTGTATTTCCCCCCTGATTTATTCATTGAAAATCAAGTCACTAATAAATATTTATTTTTATTATAAATATTTATGTGTATAATCTATATATTTTTTTATCATGATTGATATTTTATTTCTTTATTCAGTGTATTTATTTCTTTGCAGTTTTATCATATATATTTATATAATATATCGAGATCATTGATATTTAATCGCCAAAAAAGCAGATATGTTTACATTAAGCAATGCAAGTCAAAAAGGTACAACAAAAACAAACAAACAGAAAACAAATGACCTTTTCCTCAATAATTCGAGCTCTCCGAGAGATGATCTTTCCTTTTCCCTTTGTATAAATCTTCATTTCAGTCTTAAGAACATTTTTAAAAAGCTCGCACGGAGTAATTCTAATACGAAAATGTAATAAATAAATAAAACCCCACAAAAAAATCCGTGTCACGGTCATACACCGAGTCTGTAGAGTTGTATCATTCTGTTTCTATGCGGCTTAGTAAAAAAATGATAAACATGAGATCTTTTCGTGTTTCAGGTCCAGGAGGACGGAGGAGACGCCTCCGATGAGAACGACGCCGCCGTTCCGAGCACGTCGAAGCAGACACGCAAACAGCCCGCAGGTACAGAGACCACAGCGAGAACTGACGTGCTGACGTTCAGTACAGACACTCTCACCTTCTTCTTACCTGTGTAATCAAATATCATTCATCAGTGTCTTACTGTACAGATCTTTGGGTTAAATCAGAATGGTTTTAAAAACACGTTCAACACGTCATATAGGTCATTACTCTGTAACATTGTTTAGGAATGACTTAGTTTTATATCCACTGTGTTGTGGTTGTTGTCCCCCCCCCCCCCCAACTGTCCCTGTCGCAGAAGAAGGAGTCAGCCCGTGCGTTCAGAAAGCCTTCGCCTCCATGCTCGGGGAGGACGACGAGGACCTGGACGACGAAGACGAGGACGACGGCGACGCGGAGTGGAAAGACATCGGGGAGCATTACACAGGCACCGGCGCTGGGGGAGGCGGCGGCAGCGAGGTCACCCCAGGGGACGTGTTCGCTCTGGAGATGGAGCTGAACCGGGAAAACAAGAAGATGATGAACGTGCGTCCCGCTTGTAAAAATCCCTCGCGTCATCTTTTATTATTGAGCCGAAGCACTAGGAACGTTTCACGTCTAAACCGTTTGCGAATCGACTCTCGCTGCGTCTCACTGCATCCGAAAGTCTCTTTTCTGCCGCCTTCGTCAAAGCAGAAACGTTGTTTGCTTGTGTACTTTGCTTGTGTATCACTCCGCCCCGCCGCGCCGCCCAGTTTCCCATAACAGGTTTGTTTGTTTGTGTATTCATTTTTTTTTTTTTTTTACTATTTAAGGAAAGGCGATCCCGCAGTAAGCTCCCGCGTGCCCTCCGAGGCCTGATGGGCGAGGCTAACATCCGCTACGCTCGCGGCGAGAAGGATGACGCAGTCCTGATGTGCATGGAGATCATCCGCCAAGGTGAGTCGGGTTCATACCACAGCGAATATACTCAAATCGGCTGCTCAGACCTGATTGGTCGGAAGGTGTCACGCTTTCCGGTTTCTCGATTTACTTGAACGACATCCCGTTTTTTTGCGTGTCGTAGCTCCTCTGGCGTATGAGCCGTTCTCTACTCTGGCGATGATCTACGAGGATCAAGGGGACTCGGAGAAGGCGCTGCAGTTCGGCCTGATCGCCGCGCACCTCAACCCGAGCGACTGCGACGAGTGGCTGAAGCTGGCCGACATGTCGCTGGAGCGGGAGAACGTTAAACAGGCCATCATCTGCTACAGCAAAGGTCAGGACTGAGCTGATTTGTGTGCGGTATTGTCACGTGCTTGTACGCAGTCTTAAGCATCCGTGTGTCCTTGCAGCGCTTAAATACGACCAGAGTAACGTGCGCTACCTGTGGGAGCGCTCAAGCCTCTACGAGCAGGTGGGCGAGCACAAGCAGGCCATGGACGGCTACCGGCGCATCCTCACTCTGCTGCCCCCTACTGACGGCGAGCACTTCATGCAGCTGTCGCGCGACATGGCTAAGTACGTCACGCAGTTACGACTGGGGTACAAACTGGTACCTGGAACGGCTTTTAGAAGTAACGTGTGTTTGTGAGATTAGGAGCTACTACGAGAGCAGCGACTTGCCCTCAGCTATCGGCGTGATGGAAGAGGCTCTGTCCAGGCATCCCGAGCTGGTCACGCACGAGTGTGTCAACATGGCGGCCGAGCTCTTCATAGCTAACCATCAGTACGACAAAGCCTTAGAGGTGAGGACTCGCTTAGACGTGTTGGATTTCCTGGCATCAAGACCTTGACTGATTGATTTGTTTATGTATTTATTTGTTTGATATATAAGCGTTTATCGTGTTTAGGTCTTGATCAAGTTTTGCGGCATCGTACTGGAAAGAGAGGCGGACAGGAAGGAAACGGAGACTCGGGAGGAAGTGAAGGAAGAGGACACGAGTGAGACTACGGAAGCAAAAAGTGAGAGACCTGATGATGATCTGACAAATTCTAAAAGCGGTGAGTTTTCTTTAACTGTGCCTGTTTAGCCCCTGAGATTGGACTTTGTTGTGTTTGAACCTGCTCTTCGCTCTCCGTAGGAGACGTTTTGGAGGTGGTGGTGCCCGATGACGTTCCTATAGATATCAGGGTGAAGCTCATGGTGTGTCTGATCCATCAAAATGTCTTCAAACCTTTGAATGTGAGTTCAGACATTTTGAGAAATATTCAGATCTAATGGGATCCAATGGGATTGGGACTGGTTAGGGTACAGTATGATGGGATTCTCTAGGGGGTTGGGGGGTAGGATTAGATGGGATGTGATATGAAGGGATGGAATGGGATGATATGGCATTTGGAGTGGAACATGACAAATTGGACAGAATGGCATAGTGTTGGTTACCGTTGGATGTGATGGGATATTATTGGATACTCTAGGATGTGATATGAACACATCCAGGGGATGGATTGAGATGGATGGTGTTAGGGTGTGTGATAAGATAGTGTGAAAAGGATTGGATGGGAACGGATTGGAAGTTGTAGGGTGAATTATATGGTTTATAATTGGATGGAATGATATTGGATTGGATACAGGAGGATGGGATGGGATTTGATGGAATATGATTGTTGGGATGGGATTATAATGGATGGGATGGGATATGACACAAGGGGAATGGATAGCATGAGCCAGGGATGGGATTGGAAGGAATACGATGGGATATGATGGATAGGAGACTATAGAATGGGATGGGGAAACGGTTGGACGGGATTGGATGGAATATGATAAACGGAATAGTATGTAAAGGGATGGAACATTGGATATTGGATATGATATGGAGGGAAAGAATTATTCAGAATGGAATCGGATAGGGCAGGATAGGTTTTGTTGATTTCCCAGAAGGACCTTCGGTTGCTCCAGAGTAGCAGTGAATATTGTACAACTTACAGACACTAGCTGATGTCTGCATGCGTATTCTCTACGCTTCTAGCTTAATAAATCAGGTGACTGTATATAGAGGGGTGGAGATTGTTTGTTTGTAGGTCGTGACCCTTCGTGCTTGTGCTCTCTGCAGCCAATGGTGACGTCTATGATGGAGCAGAGTCCGGAGGAGTTGGGTGATCTCTATCTGGACGTGGCTGAGGCCTTCATGGACGTGGGCGAGTACGGCTCGGCCTTGCCGCTCCTCGCTGCGCTCGTCTGCTCCGAGAGATACGACCTCGCCGTAGTGTGGCTCCTACATGCAGGTACGCATGTGTATCTGTTCCTTTGACTGGTTTCTTAACTGTTTCCGTTTGGCCACATCTTGCCTGGTTCCCACTCTTGCCCTTTTGCCTCCTCTTTTCTTTAGCCTTACCATTTTTTTTTTTACTTTTTCAATTTGTTTTGGCCTTTGTTTTGTTTCCTCGTGTTTCTTTTTCATTTGTCCTTCATTTACCTTTCTTCCCCTTCCCCTCCCCTTTTTATTTTTGTTCTTATTGTATCTTCTTTTGTTTAGACTGTTTTGTCTTCCGTTCTCCTTCCCGCCTGTTTTTTGGACTGTGTGTGTTTTGTTTAGATTCGGTTTTACCCGCTTTCCTTCTTTCGCTTTCCTTGTTTTTTGGTTTAGCCTTGTTCTCTTTCGTTCACTCTCCTTTTCTTTTATTTCGCCTCATTCCTTCAGACTCCTCGTCACTTGTTCAGCTTCCTTGTCTCTCATGTCACCTCCTTGTATTTTGTTTAAGCCTCCATGTCTTTGGTTCTTTAGCCTCCTCATCTTATCATTTTGCCTCCATATCTTTGGGTTAAACGTCTTGTATTACGTGTTATTTATTAGTCAATTAGTCGAAATGATCAACGGGGCTTGGTGTAATTTCAGTATACGATAAGTGAATGAGTGTAATGCTTTTTTTTCTTTCATCGTGTCTGTTTTCAGAGTGTCTGAAGGCCCTTGGCCATTTAGAGGTGGCTGCTAAGAGCTACAGTAAGGTGGTGGAGATGGCGCCTCTGCATCTGGAGGCACGTCTGGCTCTCTCCACGCTGCAGCAGCAGCTGGGTAGACCCGACTCTGCCCTCAAAGCGCTGGAGCCCATGTACGACCCCGACACGCTGGCTCAAGACTCCTCAGCCGCCCAGCAGGTCCGTGTCCCGCCGTGAATATGTTTTGGGTTGCACTTAATGTATGTTTATCCTGCGTAACTCTTCAGCGTTTCCTACCTGACGTTCAGGGTGTGTAACGTGTGGTTTCAGGAGCTGAAGCTGTTCCTGCACCGCTCCACACTTCTCAGATCGCAAGGCCGAACCGACGACTACATAGACACCCTGCTGACCATGCTGTCCATGCTGCTTAAGGTTTGCCTCTATGCTTTCGTTCTTCGTGTACTTGACAGAAGCTTGTACGTGCTTCGAAAAGCTCCACCATGCCCAAGATTTTTGGGCTTTTAAGACTCGCGGCTCTTCTCCCGTCCTGTAGGTGGCGATGGTAAGAGCTCGGGTGTGCCTGATCGCTGACACGTCTTCCGGGACCAGGCATTTGCGCCTTATCAGAGTGTCCAAGAACATGCTGGATGAAATCGAGGACCAGGAAGCGGCTTACTTGGACGTGACAGGTTAGCCGTGGTTGTACGTGGCGCCCGACTTCCTTTTGCTTCCGATAGTGATATGTCTTGATTGGAATTTCGTGATGAACGATAATGATTGCGAAAGGAGCTTTTGTCAGTCTCGTGAGGGAGCGTAAAGATTTATTTATTTATTTATTTATTTTGTTTCCACGTAGGAAAAACAAGCGTGCTGTCTCGGGAGGACTGGTGGAATCTGCTGCTGAGTTGCCTCGACGTACTGTGCGAGGAGAAACGCTTCACCGAGGCCGAGCTCCTCGTCGACTCGTCGCTCGAGTTCTACTCGTTCTACGACGATCGCGTCAAACGCAAAGAGCTCGAGTACCTGGGCCTTAGCGCCGCCTTCCTGGATCGCAATTTCCGAAAAGCGTACGACTACGTTAGGTGAGCGCTTCACGTCGGATATACAGACGATCCTGTTTTACACCCGGTACGTGTTCCTTTCAAAAAGTACATTTAAAGCAGCTCTGTGTGTGTGTGTGTGTGTGTGTGTGTGTGTGTGTGCGTGCGCGCTTGTATCAGGTTGATGCTGATGTACACCGTGGAGCGAGCTCAGCTGTGGAACATCTTCAGCCAGGTGACGCTGCACTCGCAGGATGGACGCCATCACCGCTTCTGCCTGCGCCTCATGCTGAAGAACCCGGATAACCACGCGCTCTGCCTGCTCAACGGCCACACGTCGCTCGTCTCCGGGACCTTCAAACACGCGCTCGGTAACGGCTCGCGACGACTAAGAGTCACGTGGCGGCCATTTTATTGTCCGTCTGTGTACTGATGATGAGCGGAACGTTCATCTCTGTTCCTGCAACCGTGTACGTTTTCACGCTCCAGGGCCTCCACGGACGCTTTATACGTGTTTAAATGGACTTTGAGCAATTAAACCGTGATCCTGTGGCAGTTTACATGACCAATTCAACAGATTTTTTTTTTTTCCTTCATAAACCTCATTTAAAATGATGTAAAAACAACAGTCATAACAACCCGGACATGAGGTCTGCTCATCTCAGAAAGCCCAGGCTACTAATTTGTCCACTCCTGCTTACGTATCTGTAGTTATTTAGTGTGGTATACACGGTCTAATTCTCGAATTGTTCCTCTGTCTTGTCCGGCGAGCAGGTCAGTACATGCAGGCCTTCAGGAATCAGCCGTGCCACCCTCTGCACAGCCTGTGTGTGGGCCTCACGTTCTTCCACATGGCCTCGCAGAAGTTTGTCACAAAGAGACACCCGTTGGTGCTACAGGTACGTCTTTGAAACGAACGCGTTTTGGTAAGGCTTGTAGAAATCTCTAGAACTGTGAGGAAGAATAATTCAAAAACGGAAGGCACTGCGCAGCAACACTACAACTGTGGCGCTATGATGCATGGTGGCGGAAGCGTCGTGGTTTAGGACCGCTAGACGGCTCACAATTATTCTAGGAACAAATGGATTAAAATTATATTTCAGTTATATTTTCTGTGTGTGTGTGTGCAGGGTTTCTCCTTCCTGTGGCGTTACGTGGAGTTCAGAGGTCACTGTCAGGAGAGTTTGTATAATTTAGGTCGTGCTCTGCATCAGCTCAGTCTGACCCACTTGGCCATCCACTACTATCAGAAAGCCCTCAGCTTACCACCTCTTAAACTGGAGGTCAGTGCAACAGGAGCAGTGACAGCATCTCGTTGGTTTTACTGTCCTCAGGTCTATAGCGCTGTAAAATGAACTTGATTAAAGTAGCGAAAGGAAAACCATAATCTAACGGAGAAGACCGCGATAAATGTCGTGAACGAGAGATAATGGAATAAATAACGATACGAGCATCTGTCCGGTTGTGTTTCAGGGCATTGAGGACGATCAGGTGGACCTGCGCAGAGAAATCGCCTTCAATCTTTCACTTATTTACCAAGCTAGTGGCAACAAGGAAATGGCCCGCTACTACATACACACGTATTGTGTTATCTGAGTGTGTGTGTGTGTGTGTGTGTGTGTGTGTGTGTTTGTGTGAGAGAGAGAGAGAGAACAAAATGTTTGTATAATACTATTTTTTCCCTTAATAAAGCTGTTTATTATTGTTGATACTACAGTACATTAAGGGGTTTGGAAGTAATGTATGGATTTCACCACATGGAGGTGCTAGATTTCAAAACATTAAATTCCCACAGTTCCTAGAACATTAATGGACTCGGTCGGCGTTTTGTTTTGTTTTTTTTACACCATGAGATGAGTTTTATATATATATATATATATATATATATATATATATATATATATATATATATATATATATATATATATATATATAAAATATTTTAACTCCTTGAGCCAGCCCCCCTTCCCACCCATGTGCACATAGCTCCGCCCCAGGAACTTATAATGGTTCAACTAGAATTAGCATTAGCAAGGGACTAGTCACCGGATGGTCATAAGTGCATTTGGCATCCCTTTTCTTTGTTTAGAAAAAATATATATTTAAACATATTTGCTTGATTTGTTATGTAAAGCCGGACGTTCGGACCATTCGAAGCTTCCTACAGACTACGTTTACGTAACTGTCCAGGAGAAACGTCGTGATTCTGTGTCCAGCTTAATTTCCTTCACCGGTAATTACCTGGCTGTGCTGGGTGTTTGCCGATTTCAGACTGAAATAGAGGTGGAGTGAAGGAGTGTTGTTGAGTGTCTATAAAAAGGCTGACAAGAGGCTTACACCAACACGATCATTCCGGACCATTCCAGGTTTCCAACAGGTTTCCTCAGAAGAAAACTGTTCATTTTAAAACAGCTATTGTGCCTTTTAAAGGGGAAAAAAAAAAACCACCATTTTTGTGACATGTAATATTCGTATGCAAATATATGCATGAATACAGGGCTAAAATAAATAAATGAGATGGAGTTCAAGTCTGGGTGTAATAGGTGTGCTTGGGGGGGGGGGGGACGACCAAGCTTGTTCTTCCCTCGTTCTCCACCAGGGTTGCCAGGTTGAGGTTTTCCAAACACCATCATTAAGCTGTTTAAATCGTTTTAATCAGCTGATTAGCAGCCTCGCTCCAACATATAATTTAATTTACATAATAAATTAGTATATTTTGTGACGTAGTAATTTTTTTTGTCGTTAATAATAATCGTGATTGAAGCAGGAATCATTGAGTCGGATTTGGAACCCGGGTCTGTGTGACGAACACACCTCCAAAACAAAAGGAAGAACGGAAACCGGAGCTGAGGAAACAGTCCTGCGCGCTCTCTCTTTCTCTCTCTCTCTTTCTCTCTCTCTCTAATATCACTCGACGCTTTCTTTTCGCACGCGCACATACGGGTTCTTCAGATGGATTGACGGATATATATATATATATTTTTATTTTTATTATTATTTTGTCGGTGTAGATAAACACAACAGATGCGCATGAGAGTGTCTTAAACAATGGACGTTCCGTTATGTATGTAAATTAAATAATAATTTAAAAAAATAATAATAACCGTCGTTTTGTCGCCTCAGCTGACGCCTTTTAACGTGCGCGAGCGCGGAGGCGGATCCCCCCCACCCCCCCCACCCCCCCCACCCCGCGCGCGCACTGAGGGAGGCCAGAAAGAAGAGGCTCGAGCGCCAGACAAATTTAGAGGGAAAACCAAATTATCCTCAACAAAAAACGAATGTTTGCTTGGTAACTGCTATTTGGAGGACCCTTATTTATTCGTTTACACACACACAACGGTAAGTTAACGTTAAGTGTTTATAAAATGTTGTTTGTGTGTTCGCTGGGTATAAAAAAAAAATAATAAAAAAAAATGTGTTGTTTACCTCAGTGGAGATGCCGTCGTTTACATGACAGTAGGTAATGGTGCGCGCGCGTGGTGAGTTTAACGGCTTAAAAAATAAATAATTAAATAGAAATAATTTATAAATATATTTTAATTTTCAAAACCTCACCTAACAAATGAACCTGTTTAGGTTGAATTGGATTGCTGAGAGGATACAATAAGCTACAGGTTTATATATATATATATATATATATATATATATATATATATATATAATGTATGTGTGTGTGTGTGTGTGTGTGTGTGTGTATATGTATGTATATATATATATATATATATATATATATATATATATATATATATATTAGTTGGATAGTTAAATGTATCTGTAGACTATACATTTGATTGTAATAATACCCGGTGCCATAAAGCCTTAATTTCCCCTCCACAGTCCACCTGATGGTTAATGACAAGCAATCAATATGTCTGTTTATAGCTTCAGCTCTACTGTAATCCACGAACAGCCGAAATGTTCAGACAATGAAAAAGTCAGTTTTGTGTTCGCACCTCAGTGCCATACCACCTCACATTCACACGCCTGGTTCTCATCCTGTTCCTGACTCGAGTGTCGGTTGATTATTTGCTTTGGCTGTTTCGCTACCTTCAGATATAATATCAAAATACTTCCAAGAGTACCAAACAAACCGGTATCGTCTTTGCACTCTCGTACTTTTCCTCGAGATATCCTTTTATAGTCTGTGAAAATTTTTTTTAGCTTGCTCCCAGTCGTTACCTGAACACGTTCGGGATGGTCCACCGTTTTCGGACGATCTTGAGAAGAAGAAAACCGGCCAGAGAACACGTTCTTGTCTCTTTATTTGCGGCGGTATTGACCGACGACGGTTCACATTAGTGAGTAAATTTTCTCGCGAAACGTCCTTGAGAATGATTTACGCAAATAAATTTGATTATTAAATGTGCCTCAGGAAAGAAACCGAGCCCCTCCGTGTTCCTAAATCCCTGGTCCTGATTTAATACCTGTGAAATGGCTGTATTTGTCCTACAGACTCTCAAACTCTTGCTATTTATTGTGGCCTGGTTCTCTTTCAGTCCAATATCCGTCGTCCTAATAGATTCGCTTAAACGTCCGCGGCGTGGATCGATGCTGGCCCCGTGCCCGGTCTCCGTTGGGCAGGTATTCATATTTGAAGAGCTCTCGTTGTGTTCGCTAGTAGGTGGAAAGAAAAAGCTCCGGCGATGTTTTGGGACATGCGGTGGATTTGAAGGAATGTGCACTCATCACCCAGAGAAAGCTATTGCTTACACGTCCAAGGGAAGAAAAAAAATCGGAAAAATGCTTGTTGATTCAACATGCTAAAAAAAAAAAAAAAGATACTAGCTACAGGCCATGGGGTTATAAGGACTTGGAGAAAGTCATAAATAAACTTCCCATCAGGCCTAAAACTGAAACCATGACCCGTCAGTTGAACCCCCCAGTAACTCTTCACCGGCGGAACAGATAAGCTTTGACCTGGGTCAAAGGAAACGGCTTAGTGCTGCAACGTGCTAAAAAAAGAAAAGACACGACAACCAAGTTAAACACAGCCACCAACGGCATATACTTTGTCAGAAAACTCGGCACTACTCGACTGACATTGCGAAGAGCAGCAGCGTATTCGCCGGTCACGTTTTCAAGCCGAATTCAAAGAACAAACCCGTCACAACCTTAAAGATTCTGAAGCTCGTCGCCAGAAAAGTGTCCAAAAACGATCCTCCGTAGACGTCAGACCAGCCACGTAGCATTTCGTCCGATTCTTATTGTTATTAGAGTTTAGTAGGGATGTTCAACGACGTCGCTGCTAGAAGTTGTTCCCGTATTTTTCGTCGTTTGGTCGAGAAAATCCTGGTACAACGGATATTCAACAAATATTCCACTCATCGTAGACGCCGAGGGAAAAATGAGCAAAAATCTCCATGTGTGAAGGGATAGCTCGACAGGTGTTGTTACATCGCGCGTTGTTAGCACTTGGAGGGTGGCCGCTGTGCTTCGGGCAGCCAAACCACATCTCGCTAAAGTGGTCCCCCCCCCCCCCCCAAAATGGACTTTTTAATAGTGGCCATCTGTAGCGTTACAGCATTCTATAAAAGTTTCTGGAAAACGTTTATCCTTGTTTATTTATACCAAATCACACAGCAAGTTGGCGCAGGTTCAACGCCGTACTGCCAAGATTCCCCTCCTAAACTTGAAAGATGGTTTGTTTATAGCTTTGCGAAACGCCGTCTTCTCTGTTCAACATCACTGATTGAAAAAAATTTTTTTTTTCCCCTTTCTCTTTTTATCGCCTGTGTTCTTAGCAACGTCTAGCGTCGATCATGTGTCTCAACGTGGACCCGGGATGCGGCGAACATGGCGTGCCGTCAACACGTAACCCGAAGCGTTTTGGCGGTCGTTTCGGTAAGTTGTCGAAGCTGTTTGTTTTACCTCCCGCTCTGCACCCCACGATGAAGATTTACAATTCCACCAACCGTGACGTTTACGAGAAACTGTCAAAAAAATAAATAAATAAATCTCTTCCTGTTTAAGTCGGCTTGAACGAGCATCTGCTAACGATGGCGCACTCGTGTTTTTTTTTTTTGTTTGTTTTTCTTTTTCTTTTCTCTTCCTTCCCCACCCACTGTTTCACATTCATGCATGTGCTTAAAAAAGAAACTAGGACTTGTATCTCCTGCGCGGAACATCTGCGCGATCCAGATTTAGGCTACAGTTCCACCAACTGTCCGTATTTGTTTATATTTCGGATTCCTCCGACACCGGTCCCGCTCAAGGTTCGACCTCGTGTCAGGTTTACATCGGTGTCGTTATCCCGACGCTGATCCTGTCCTGGTCCGGGTGTTTACTTTGGAACGATGCGAATTGTCCTGTGGATTTATTGGCCTGCGTTCTCACTCCATCTGCACGCCATGTGGTCGTTGAAACATGGCTCCGTTCCCATTCTTTATGCTGCGCCCCTGGAAGAGCGACGCTTTCGTCCCGCCGTGTACGAGCGTACGGACGACGAGCACGGCCTAGAGAGAGCGCGTCTTCCGTAAAACGAGTGTCACGGTGTTTATAGATGATGGTCGGCGTGTCAAACTTCTCCCGAATTTGCCCCGACACACACCACGCTGTGGCTTAATACGCCGTAGACCAACGGTTTAATCAGGCCACCTGAGGACCCGGCGCTCACGGTCACATGGGAGGCGTTGTCAGTACGATTATCACAGTAGTTCGTCCCGGTGTACTTTATCTCCGACACTGGAGACTCCTTCCGTAAATGTTCAGTTCACACTTTTGAGAGCGAGGCTCAAGAACGATAGATTCGGGCGTGTGCGTGTTTTAAAGATGCTTTCTAACGGTTCGCGCAACTTATCAGGCTGGCACTCTAAGTGACCTCGGACTGTACACGTCACCGAAGAACACTAAAGGCAATCCTGAGCGTTGCCTTGCCTCTAGGAGCGTAGTCACAGGAAAAACCTGTGGTCTCAGTGTTTTCCCCCGCTGACAGGATGTGTTGTAATGCGTGCGGAATGCCAGCTCTGTGCGACAACAAGGAGGAGGTCAGGAACGCTCGCTCGCTCGCCGCCACGACGTCCCCACAGCATGCTCATAGCGCGTAGACCGAAATAGACCTCGTAACTACGCGGCTCTACCGGTCCGACCTTATTTTGCTCCGTCGGAAACAGTTAGCAACGGATCGCACGCTGAGGTGATGACGTCGTCCTGTTCCTTTAATTGTCATACGCTCAAACCTCCCGACACTCACGCATTCTCTCTCTCTCTCTCTCTCTCTCTCTCTCTCTCTCTCTCTCTGTGTGTGTGTGTGATTATTCCTTTCTTTCTTTCTTTTTTTTTTCCCTCGACATTTTCGTCACTTAACGCCGGCCGTGTTTCTGAAGCATTTTATTTTTCCTTTCAGTGGGATGTGTAATGCACCAAGGCCACGCCTCCTTTAATTGGACCGATGTAATAGCGATATACTTGGGATGAATTATGTCACAGTCAGCTTTTCTGGGAAGTCGTGATTTTTATTGCAGAAATGACTAGAAGTCGTTTTTGATTCGATGGCTTTTTATCATGGTTAAAACCTCGTGTGATTGGATGCCTGAATGGGAAGATTTGTCTCCAAGTGTATTTAGGCTTCAGATATGGGTCAGTGCCTGGGCTTCTCTGAGCTCGAGATAGTGTGTGTTGTCTGTGTTTTTTTTAAAAATAGTTCAACCCTGGGCTGGGTATAAATAGAAAGTGTGGGTAGATAGAGAACCAGAGCTGGGGCAGTTTGAAGAGTGTGATGCGTTATCCTAAGAGCTTGGGTTTTTTGGTATGTGCCGGGTCACGTATATATATTTATAGCAGGAGTTTGAACACGGTTCCTGCACAGTGCTTTTGTGTATAAACTTTACAGAAGAAGAAAAAAAATGTACGGCTGTGAAAGGGGTTTACAGGTCCGTCTCGAAAAAGCGTGAAAGGGTGCCAATACTTTGTAAAATCACATTAAAATACAAGAAGGTGGGGTCGCTTTTTTTTTTTTTTGGCTAAGCATCAAATATCATTCTACTGGACATGTTATACCCTGTGTGAAGAAAGAAAAATATTTATCATCCACGTGTTAGTATGCCTTTAGCGTGCTAGCATCCTTCCCATCGTGCCGGCGAGGAGTTTTAAGATGTCTCAGCGGAGGCGTTAGTCGGAGCCGAGCCGAGGCTGAGCTCGCTCTCTCGCTCGCCCGTCCATCCGAGTGACCTCGCGAGGAGACGCGCTAACAGGCAGGACAGGACGGAAGATCATTAGCTAATGTAGGTGAGCGACAGCTGCAGGGATTGGAATGGAGCCACAGAGGTAGGATTATTATTATTATTATTATTATTATTATTATTATTATTATTTAAAAATTTAGTTCAAACAGAGGAAGAGAAGAGAAAAAACCCTGCTGTTGACTTTCGCAAAAACAGCATCTTTTCGAGCATTTCCGATCTGCATCACAGGGCGGCGTAACCCACTCGCATGAAAACGCCGTCTACCCGCTTTCGCTACCACGGCTACGTCCACATCGTTCACTATGTGGGGAATTTGTACTCGTTTGTGTCTGTATTAACGTTGCCTTAGCGACCACTTTTTAACCAGGTCATTTAGGATTCTGGGCAACTGAAACCTGGGGCTGGGACTGGGCAGCACGTTTGGGCGTTCACATACCCAGCGGGCTAGCTAAGGAATTTATTTATGATAAATAAATACACCCGTGTCTTGCGTGAAAAGCAGTTAATTATTAAAAAATGACATTTTGGAGTTAATAACCAGCGTGTTACACGAGAACCGGTGGCACGGACACGGTTTAGTCCATAGCTGAGACGACGTCTCTGTGGGCTGATATTGTTTGGAATCAGTTTCCTGTTTCCATGCGGTGCAGAAGCCGGATGAGTCATAAATGTCATAAGCACAGTAATGAGGTGAAGCGAGAGGTCACCGCTGATTAAAAGGAAACGTGTTTTGCGCACGCTAGGGACGACGACGGTACAATGATACGCAAACCTAAAACTGTATACCGATAACGTCATGCCGTACAGGTGTGACTGAGCATTTCCTGCTGCGTCGTTCTGCCAGCACTTTTCATGGGAAAGTCGCTAGAAGGTGCCGGATGCTGTCATGTCATCACCAGTAGGCATGTTCACTGAGGAGTCACGGCACACAGCTGTTTACTAGCTGTTCATGTGTATTTGGTCATGGCACCACAAGCTAGCTATTTACATGGTTTTGTTTTGTTTACAAAATAACAGATTATTATTATTATTTATATCAAGAACATGGACAGAGTGAAGTCGTGAGGAGTCGGGGAACAAAATATATCACGGACTCAGGAGAGAAGTTTAGAAAACGTAGATGTGTGGGTGATCGAACAAGGGTGATCAGTGGTTGGTCAGTGATTAGTTATTGGGAACAGTGGTGATCGGTGATTGGTTATTGGGAACAGTGGTGATCAGTGATTGTTGGGAACAGTGGTGATCAGTGATTGTTGGGAACAGTGGTGATCAGTGATTGGTCATTTTTGAGCAGTGGTGATCAGTGATTGTTGGGAGCAGTGGTGATTAGTTATTGGGAACAGCAGTGATCAGTGATTGTTGGGAGCAGTGGTGATTAGTTATTGGAAACTGGTGAGCAGTGATTGGTCATTGGGAACAGTGGTGATCAGTGATTGTTGGTAACAGTGGTGATCAGTGATTGGTCATTTTTGAACAGTGGTGATCAGTGATTGTTGGGAGCAGTGGTGATTAGTTATTGGGAACAGAAGTGATCAGTGATTGTTGGGAGCAGTGGTGATTAGTTATTGGAAACTGGTGAGCAGTGATTGGTCATTGGGAACAGTGGTGATCAGTGATTGGTCATTTTTGAACAGCGGTGATCAGTGATTGTTGGGAGCAGTGGTGATTTAGTTATTGGGAACAGTGGTGATCAGTGATTGGTCATTTTTGAACAGTGGTGATCAGTGATTGTTGGTAACAGTGGTGATCAGTGATTGGTCATTTTTGAACAGCGGTGATCAGTGATTGTTGGGAGCAGTGGTGATTTAGTTATTGGGAACAGTGGTGATCAGTGATTGGTCATTTTTGAACAGTGGTGATCAGTGATTGTTGGTAACAGTGGTGATCAGTGATTGGTCATTTTTGAACAGCGGTGATCAGTGATTGTTGGGAGCAGTGGTGATTAGTTATTGGGAACAATGGTGATCAGTGATTGTTGGGAGCAGCGGTGATTAGTTATTGGAAACTGGTGATTGGTCATTGGGAACAGTGGTGATCAGTGATTGGTCATTTTTGAACAGTGGTGATCAGTGATTGTTGGGAGCAGTGGTGATTAGTTATTGGGAACAGCAGTGATCAGTGATTGTTGGGAGCAGTGGTGATTAGTTATTGGAAACTGGTGAGCAGTGATTGGTCATTGGGAACAGTGGTGATCAGTGATTGTTGGTAACAGTGGTGATCAGTGATTGGTCATTTTTGAACAGTGGTGATCAGTGATTATTGGGAGCAGTGGTGATTAGTTATTGGGAACAGAAGTGATCAGTGATTGTTGGGAGCAGTGGTGATTAGTTATTGGAAACTGGTGAGCAGTGATTGGTCATTGGGAACAGTGGTGATCAGTGATTGGTCATTTTTGAACAGCGGTGATCAGTGATTGTTGGGAGCAGTGGTGATTTAGTTATTGGGAACAGTGGTGATCAGTGATTGGTCATTTTTGAACAGTGGTGATCAGTGATTGTTGGTAACAGTGGTGATCAGTGATTGGTCATTTTTGAACAGCGGTGATCAGTGATTGTTGGGAGCAGTGGTGATTTAGTTATTGGGAACAGTGGTGATCAGTGATTGGTCATGTTTGAACAGTGGTGATCAGTGATTGTTGGGAACAGTGGTGATAGGCTAAGTGGTGGCTAAGGGGTGATTAGTGCTTTCAAAAAGTCCAACAAGTATTCTAGTATTTTCCCAACTTAAATAAGCAGAGACTAAAGATTTTGGCTTGTGCATTTATCATGCAGTAATGACACACTCTTCCTGTTACACCTAAAACACATTCTGTCCAGTTCTGCACTGTAGATACTTCTATCCTTCTGTCCTAATGCCATTAGAAAGATGGAGCTGATATCAGGTTCTTCTCTGCCAGATTCTCGGAGGTGTGGATGAGAGTGATGCAGGTTCATTGAGTGTGCGTTCCATCACTTCAGCCCTGCTAATGCGAGCGGAGCTCTGGTTTCATCTAAGAGATGACCTCATGCACACTTCTCGGCACTTCCTGTCTGGGGCGCCCATTACCGCTGACGCCGTTTGTCGAGGCGGATCGTAAACAGTGAAAGCCTGCGATCGAATTCACGGTCTTCGCCTGGAGTTTAGGCTTTGCTGAATCGGTTAAGCGGGTGCACCTCTAACTCAAAAGTGCCACTGTAGCTATAGTGTAATTTAAGGGATAGCATAAGCGGTTGCTGGCTAACCGGCTGATTAAGAAAAGGTAACGGATGTTTTTGAGATATTACACATGCAGTTCACATGTGATTAAATATCCTAAAGGGGAAATTTCAAACAGATAGAACTGATCAAGCAATTTTGTCAGTTACCGATTTGACAATAATACCTAAATACGTGCGGAAATGTGTAATATAAGCAAAGGCGGTGTAGCGGTAGGAGCTATTGTATCTGTGTGTAGGGAAGGAGATGAAGTCAGTTGGGTGGTACCACAGGAAGTGACGTGACAGCTTTTCTGTAAATCCGTTGAGTAATCCATAACTGAACGTTCCATTCCACACGATAAGCGAAGGGTCTGTTGCGCTTCACTTATGAGGGGAAAATTGGCTAAATATGCCGCCTGGTCGCTCCACTGATCTGTTTAAGGAGTAGACATAGTTCACAGTTCGAAACCTGAATGGGAGAATCGAGAGTCCAGTCAAGAGCACTTGGAGGAAAGGGGGCGGGGCTTTCAAACGGTGCCAGTTAATACTCGTTATGATCTATTTAACAGTTTTATTTAGGATTAGGAGAAGAAGAGAAGTTCGAGACTTCTTGGTGTACTGACGAGCAGGCAACTAAATATCGATGGGTTTTCTTTTTAAATGCGTTACGACGCACGAGAAAGCATTTTACCGTAATATGGAAATCTAATATCCAGACATGACTGCAGGTTTGTTTTTGTTTTCCTCACCGTGTAGTCGCGTGTTAATCACGCATCCGGAAACGGTAGCGTTTTAACGGGTGCTCGAGTTTCCTGTAAGATCGCAGCCCCACATCGACGTGATTTTTTTTTTTTTTAGAGCGTGCTCTCGGGAGCCGAAAGAAGAATCCGTCCCCTCGTCTCGGGTTCTCGGCGCTCTCGGATAAAGACGCGGTTTATACGCCGTAAAGCTGTTTTATCGGGTCGCCCGTGTCGGGTGTCGCAGGAAGATGCTGCCGTTCCTCCTCTCGACATTTCACAGAGCGCAGAGCTGCTTTCGTCGTTTGCCATCTGTTCAGATGTCTGTGAATACACGCTGTCCTCAACGGCAGTCTTAAGAAGACGCTGGGAAAACGTCATTTCTCCGCCGCTCTTTCTCCAGCGCAGGACGGAGTTTTACTCACCTGTCTGCTTTCTTCGCTCCTCCTCGTGATCACCGCCTCTTGTTAAAATAGGAACGCTCGGTGCTTGTGAATTTACAGCACGCGTCACGCGGACCGAAGAAAAATATCCCGTGTCCGTGGAGCCGAGACGAGGCCTTACTACGATTGGCTGAGACCGACAAGACCATGGTTTAGTGTTTGTAGTTAACCAGTATAAACTAGTACAACATGCTAATCTAAGCCGGTTTTCTGTCACCAGACGCGGCCGTGCCTTCTGCTCTCCCTCACGCCTGCTTTCCTTACACTTGTAATCTTTTCCGCCTTGTCCATCTGTGCGCGTGTATTATTCTGCTTTAGTTATGAAATAAACTCGTCTCGTATCTTTTTGCTTCCCTAACTGTTATGTATTCCGTCAAATAAACCAGGACCAAACGGCCGGAAAAGCTGAGGTGTAAGCAGGATGTTTGGGCGAGTCGTGTTCTGCCGTGCCTCACCGTCCTTCCCAACAGCTCAGGCAGAGGAAGCTAATTTAGGATCCTCCGAGGAAAATCATGCTTATCGACACTTTTTTTTTTTTCTTTTTAGAAAGCAGGGCTGAGAAAGAGAGAGAGAGAGAGAGAGAGGGTGAGGAAGGGTATAATGTGATGGAGGATTCCAGAGGCCAAGTCGGGCAGAAGAGTCTGTACAAGTGATGACGTGAAGGTGTGTTTTGGGATGGATGGACAGATGGAGAAACAGACAGACGTGCAGACAGATCAGAACAGGATGTCTACACCAAGTAGGTCCTAAAATCCTGGAAAAGTCATGCTTCAGGTTGGGTTTGGGGCAGATGGAGGGGTGAACAGTTGGATGGATGGAGGGGTGAAGAAACCAACAGATAGCTCAGAGCATGATTTCAGGTGTAGGCAAAGCAGGGCAGAAGATTCTGTACATGTGCTGCTTCAGGTTTGGGTTTGGGGCGGTTAAGAAATGGACAGAGGGTTGAAAGGGTGGATGGAGAAACAGATAGACGTGCAGATAGATTAGAACAAGATGTCTAGGCCATGCAGGGCCAGAAAATCGTGTGTAAATGATGCTTCAGGTTGGGATTTGGGTAGATGGATGGATGGATGGATGGGTGGATGGATGGATGGGTGGGTGGGTGGAGAAGCAGACATCAGAATAGGAGGTCTAGGCCGAGTAGGTCAGAAAATTCTGTACAAGTGATGCTTCAGGTTGGGTTTGGGGCGTGTGGATGAAGAAATCCACAGATGTGCGTTTAGATCAGACAGAGCAGTCTGCTTCTCCACTGATACGGTAGATAGATTCTAGCTTATCCCTCTACCGCCCTAGTGCTCTCATTCTACCTGTCATTCCCTTAGAAAAGGAAACCGGTTACACTACTCATCAACAACTTCTGCCGCTCAGAATAATTACCGGAAGAGTCTTGGTAGAGCTTAAAAGCCTTTTCTTTTTCCTTTAGTCTTTTGCTAAGATGCATAATGTGATTGCTCACTAAAATTGATTACAGTTCATGGAATATTCTGGACTTTTCCAGTTTGCAGAGGATTGGCGAGTGGCAGATCTTTCACTTTATCATCACCATCGACTTCAGTTGATTTGTTTGCACCCTGACTACATGTATAAAAGTCTTACCCATCATCTTCTCTTTTGTCTTCTAGGTATCTGCTTATATGTGTGACTTTGAGGCCACGACGTGGACCACGAGGACCTTAACTGATCAGGTTGACCAACTTGTCTCGTCACTTCCTTTCTTGACTCGGTGGTTTGTCGCGGAACCTTTAACAGATTGGACAGAAAATGACATCAGGACAGTTCCTGGAGCTTGTCCTATCCGTTGGTTCTGATGTTTCATGAAGCTGCTGAATATGGCTGAACTCTGAGGATCTACATTTGCACTAGCAGCCCTCTGAATGGGGGTTCAGTAAGTCCCCATGTCTCTGTCTGAGTGAATGTTCCCTTTCAAATGCTGTGAGGTCAAAGGAAAAAGCGGAGGCCACTTGGTGTTGTGGACGCCGCCTGTAGAGACAGTAGAGGACTAAGAGGGTTTGTTGGCCCTCGTCGGGTCACATCCCAGTTCTCTCCTCACTTCCCTCAGGCCGTTTAGGCCTTTCTTTCTTCATCCCGTTGTTCACCCAGCTTCCACCATTCGCCCCTCGCTGGCCACAGCTGTCCTCCCTCCCCGTTCCCGCCCCCATCAGCCCATCCCTTCTCCTCACCCTACCCCAAGCCACCCCACCCCTCACCCCTCCATGGCCACCAGCACAGCGCGAGAGCACCTTCTGGTGGTGCGGAGGCGCAGCCCGCACATGCGATACACACTGGGACCGGAAAACCTGCGCAGTAATGGCAGCGGTGGAACATCCAGAGGAGGTGCTGCAACCGAGATGATGGGCCTACAACGGGCCAACAGTGATACGGATCTGGTCACGTCAGACAGCCGCTCCTCCCTTACTGCCTCCACCTATCAGTTCACCTTGGGAAGAGGACAGAACCTCGTCATCTCCTGGGACATCAAGGAGGAGGTGGATGCCACAGACTGGATCGGGCTCTACCACATTGGTGAGACGTGGATAGATTGGGGATTTGTACCAATTCTGGGGCTGGTTTAATATTTTTATAGCCGACGGACACGGGTGTAGAGGATGGGTGCGCTTAGAACCAATTTTAATTGGCGTTATAGGGATGGCGTCTAGGCTAGGTGCGCTTTCACTGCAGTGTTTAAACCAAACGCATCAAATTTGCTCTGATTCCAATTCTTAACATCATTTCGGTTGTATTGTTTGTTTTTTTTTTGGGATGATTTACGTGACCGATATCGTAAATACGCATTCAACGCGCGCTCTTCAGATAGAAACGGTTGCCGTGAGATCCGCCATCTTTGATCGAGCGACAGAATTCGCGCAGGAATTGTACAGAAAGCCTTTGAGCCTGCTCGCTGAATTATTATTATTATTATTATTATTATTATTATTATTTTTTACTCATGCTGTTCAAGTCAGCTAGCATAACGGCGTATTATTAACACCTTGTTTCTTCCGGGTGGCACGTAGAGTATATTTCGAGAGAAATTAGGTGACGGGTGAGAAGGGTTGCACCGTTGCGGTGGAGCGAATTCGCCGGGGGAAGGCGTTTATCTGTCCCTTTTAGCCGGACGTGATACAGTAGAGGACAAGGGATGCCGTGAACAATATAATCCTGTACTTTGACGCTCCACTGAGCCGGAAATGTGAAAGCAGGGTGGGTGTGTGTGTGTGGGGGGGGGGGGAAGAGAGGGGGAGAGAGACAGAGTACGAGCTCTGTATAAAGCCAGTGAGGGAACGTGGGAGGGAAAAACCGCTGAGTCAGCGGCATGATAGCAGCCATGCCTTTTACCCATCACTCTGACTGACATGTTACTCATGATAAAGGTGAAGCGTAATTACTTGGCACCGATCGGAGGTTTAAAGAGCCCATGATTTCTGAGAGGTCTGATTAAAAAGGGTGAAAAGGACGCGTGGACCAGGCTCAGCTCAATAACACAGTGACGTGCGCTATTTCTGGGAATAGCTGGTAGTATTTGTGCGTGGACTAGCATTTAGCCACACGAGGGTTTCAAAGTCATTTACTCATACAGTACAATGTTGTTTTCTCGTACCTTGTTCTAAGTTAACAAATAAGAAAATTCTTTTTTTTAAAGGATAAATACACTATGGGAAGCACACACTCTTTATTAGGGGGCCAAGCACCAAAGGTACATAGGCATCCTGTTGGTATTGTATGTTCCTTCTTTTTCTTCTTCTTCTTATTATAATACTTCTTATGAATACTTCCTACTTTAGGTGTGTGCCACTGAAGCACTCTAGCGCCACCATTAGGGCTTATTTGGTCATATAATATCCCCACGATGTAACGTCGTCGAAACGCGATGCCGAGTTCATGACCTCCAGGTTGAAATACTCAAAACAGGACGTTGGATGCCAACAACCCAAGTCCATGACGCATTTCAGCATGATCAGGATGACTACGAAAAGCATCCTAGGCACCGGTGGTGACTCCTGATTGGCCGTGGTCACGTTCGTCCGTAGCACCGTAGCACTTCCCTGTCGTCTGGTTCTGTCAGCAGGCGAAAGCTGATCCCCTTGCGCTACCGCTACACGCTTCGTGGAGGAATCGATCCAGTATAGGGAAATTCCATCACGGTCTCTCCCGGAGAAAAGTGCCAGACATCGATCACCCGCCGTTCTCTGGAGTGAAATTTACAGTCACACAGCAGCTCCGATTGCTCCTGAGGGAAATAGTCAAGAGTGCAGGGTTGGGTTCCGGATGCAGTTTCATGACTCCGTGGAGTGGAAGATGAACTAAGGATTTCTCTGATTTTCACAAGTTACTAATTTTCCATCCCAAGCTAACCGTGTTTAATGATTAATAAATGATTAATAATGGCTGTGTAAGTAGCTCTATCTAGCATTTATAAAGAGACAGTGTTGAAGAGAAGAGACCATTATTTCTTTCCCCGTTCAGGTCACGGGTGCTGGTGTTAGCTGGAGGAAGACGCTGCTAGCTGTTGGTTACCGCACGCTCACGCTTGCTGTGATTGATTTTTACGCGGTCATATGACAGAGGGTGAATTGTGTCCTGTTGAAGAGTCGGCGCAGTGATTTAGGCTGAACGCGTGGAGCGTTAGATCATGCCGGACAAGGCTAATCTGCACCAGTGAGGGGCTGCTTTCAACCACTTGAGTTTTTGCACGCTGGTTATTTATTTTTATGATGATCAGTCAGTACTTTTGTCTAAGTACCTTTTGGCTGCAATTATAGCTTGACGAAGTTTTGCACCCCTGGTTTTGGGCAGGTTCTCCCATCCAACAGACTTCCAGAAGAACTGGCCATGGCATTCTTGGTCACCTGGCCCTTCTAGACCAGTTACTGAGTTACACCTCTATAAAGAGTCCTGGTGGTCCCAAACTTCCTATGCATGCACCTTATACACATGCAGGTGTTGACCTTTCTAAATCATGTCTAGTCAGTTGAATTTGCCAGACGTTTTCAAGATAATCGGAGAAAACAGGATGCACCAAAGAGGCGCAAACGGACGTGTTCTGGATAATTTCCGAACCCACTATAATGTAATGCCCCGCCGCACGAGCATACACGTCCGGGTTCATACCGCAGGGCAGATGGGAGTCGGCCGGGGGGGCGTGTCGGCGCACAGTGCTATACCCCCCACCCACCCCACCCCATTCCTCCTCATTAGCGCAAATCTCGTTCAGATTTATTTGCAGGAATAAAAGTACAACGCGTTGTTCCTTCGTAAATGAAAAAGAAAGGCTGGCATCGGGGCGGGACGCACTGCCCTACTGTAGCTTAAAAAACGTACATGTTAAGGTGGTGTGTGTGTGTGTGTGTGTGTGTGTGTGTGTGTGTGGTGTTTGTGCTTCCGGCTCGTATTCCCAGACGAGACGTGTCTGGCTAACGTGTGGGACTCAAAGAACCGCGGCGTCAATGGCACACAGAGGGGACAGATCGTCTGGAGACTGGAGCCCGGGCCGTATTTCATGGAGCGTGAGTGGGTTTTATTATTTGCAACACTTTTTACCACAACTTTCAAAATGGCTGTCGTATAATCAGAATAAAACTGCGGTTATATAAAATAAAAATAAAAAAACACTACCTGGAGTGTTTCACTCTCCTCACAATACGCTTTTTTAAAAGACATTTTTATACGTGTGTGTGTGTGTGTGTGTACATAGCGGAGACCAAAATCTGCTTCAAATATTACCACGGAGTGAGTGGAGCCTTAAGAGCGATGACGCCCTGCATCACTGTAAAGAACCCTGGTGTCCTGGTGAGTGTGTGTGTGTGTGTGTTCATCTGTGTGTTTTTTTTTTTTTTTTTTTTTTGGCATGTACCTGATTATCCCTCACGTCCCACTGTGTTGTGTTAGCAAACATCACCTGAAAATCTGCTCTTACCTTCCAGAGCCAGGAAAATACCCGAAAGTGACGAGTACGCTATAAAAGGGTTGGAACCTTCTCATACTTTGGCTCAAATCACTTCTAGGGTTCTAGATAGAACCTTCACCAACATCCTAACGAATTCGTCACTAGGCTGAGAAAAGGCTGCGTTTCTCCAAATCAAGCTTCTTACCAACCATACAGGGCAAAACCAATGTTCATCGTTTATGCAGCATGCTTACTAGGATCATTTGTCTTCAGGAACGCTTGAAATGATTTAGTGCACAACGTCGTAGGCATATAGTGCGGTGTGAGTCGGTCAGTTACACAGAGGGAGTATCAGATTCGCTGGCATGCAGAGAATTCGCCGACTCCTGACATGCTCCTGCCCTGAAATGCTTTGATGTGCACTTAAGAGAGATGTACACAGAACTGGAGCAAAGTTCACACACACACACACACACACGTGCGCGCACTCTTTCTGGATGATGTCGCCACTGAAAAGCAGCAGGAGCGTATAAATAATTCAAGATTCGGTTGACAAACCTGATTGTTATTGAAGAACCTAAATGCTTCTGCGCAGTTCTGAAAGCTGGTTATTGTGATTGCTTGAATATTTGATGCGTTGCGGTTAGTCGACATTAACAAAGACAAAGCACTGAAACTTGAGGCTTTGGCAGACTTTTCCAAGTACACACACACACACACACACACACACACACACACACACACACACATGAGATCAGGGCAGTTGTGCACATATGCAGAAGGTTTGCCACGCCTACTTCACTAAGATACAGGTACAAAGATGATGGAAAGGACACGCCTCCTTCACTAGGACTGACAGATGGACTGGACACGCCTCCTTCACTAGGACTGATATAGAAAAGGACACGCCTCCTTCACTAGGACTGACAGATGGACAGGACACGCTTCCTTCACTAGGACTGATATAGAAAAGGACACGCCTCCTTCACTAGGACTGACAGATGGACTGGACACGCCTCCTTCACTAGGACTGATATAGAAAAGGACACGCCTCCTTCACTAGGACTGACAGATGGACAGGACACGCTTCCTTCACTAGGACTGATATAGAAAAGGACACGCCTCCTTCACTAGGACTGACAGAGTGTCAAAGGAAATTAATTGATAATATTCATAAATAATATTACACAAGGTTTGTTTTTAAAGTGCTTTTTCTTCTTCTCCTCTGTTTACTGGTGATTGGTATCTCTCCCGCTCACACACTACTGTCTTCATGCGCGTTTGCACGAATATCGAGTCAGGAGGCTGTGTTAATGTGCAAGTGCACCGCAGTGGAGTTAAATAATTTAGGAACAGGCACTACATGAACCGTAATCGTCTCCTTCCTCCTCCCCCCCCTCCTCATCTGTATCCACATCTGTCTCTGGGTGCCGTGCGAACAGCTGGCACAAATTCATCTTGCATGAAACTGCGCGCTGATCCCGTGATTGTGTTCGGCTGGCTCGCAGCTATGATTTATTACGCCATGTGTCCAGATGGTCCGAGCTTAGCGTAGTCCCGCTTTCAGTGTGAAGGGTGATTTCTGCTCAGGTCAGCTCTTGATCATGGAGGAAAAAAACAGAAAGAGTGTAGCTGTGTGTTTAGATTTAACTGTGTCTCTCTCTCTCTCTCTCTCTCTCTCTCTCTCTCTCTCTGTGTGCCCCCCCCCGACGTAGGCTGGACCAGGACAAGTGGACGGCCAGTCTGTGACGGAACATTGTCGGAAACTCGTCAGCTTCACGTTATCAGGTGTCCGTAAACACGAGTGAAGAAATTAAAGTATCATTTTGTGTATAAGCTTACACATTTATACTTCTGTATATGTCCCGCACGTCTGCGCTGCCTCCCTGTGGACAAAACGTGTCAGTACAAGTTGAAAGCAAACCCGGTGTGGATTGGCAAATCGTGAAAGCAGATCATTACACCACGGTTGTAATTCCAAAAGGAAATTTTAAAAAGATGCCCGTAATATCCCAGGAATATTTACTGTGGCACCATCGGTCACGTCTGTGTGTCTTTTTTTAGTTTCACATTCGTTGTGACAAATGTCTAAAAAGATGTAAATAGTAATAAGCTAACTAACAACAAAGACAGTTTTACAGAGGGTGCCAATATTTATGAATATATTCTATATATTCAGTCATAATACATCAAATTGGGCTGTTTGTTTCGGCTTAATGCACAGCCTTGATAATGCGTGTGTGTGTGTGTGTGTGTGTGTGTGTGTGTGTGTTTGGAAGATATCAGAGCTCAGGGCCTAAAGAAAGGCATGTTCTTCAATCCGGACCCGTATCTGAAGATGAGCATCCAGCCTGGAAAACGCAGCGGCTTCCCTGCCTTCACACACCACGGCCAAGAGAGACGAGCCTCCATCATCTCCAACACCACCAACCCTGTGTGGCACGGAGAGGTCACACACACACACACACACACAAATACACGATGTCCAGTCTTAATCAAAGTGCAGACTGAACACGAGGCCCCACCCACTTATCACTAATTTACATGTCATTTGCATAAGTCGATGACTATTTGAAAATGAACAGACGCATAAATATAGCGTTCTTCTAAAGACATTTGTAAATATTAGACTTATTACTCAGCAAGCATCGTCGTCATCATCAGTGCATCTTTGTGCAGCAAATCTGAATCCCTACTTACTTCCTATTCACTATTCATGCGCTCTGCTTAGGATATAAGACAATTATATCTTTGTCTGCCCTCGTGCAGAAGTACACCTTCGTCGCGCTCATGACGGATGTTCTGGAGATCGTGGTGAAGGACAAATTTGCAAAGAGTCGGCCAATCATCAAGCGCTTTTTGGGTCAGCTGACGATACCTGTGCAGAGGCTTCTGGAGAGGCATGCAGCAGGGTTCGTCAGATTGCGCCAACGGCAAATATATTATCTTTGATAGGATTTGTAGATTCCAAAGTTTATTTTTTCATATATTAAGATATATTGCAGTTACCCATATATGGTGTGTGTGTGTGTTTGACCCAGGGATCAGCCTGTAAGCTATACTTTGTGTCGCCGTTTGCCTACGGACCACGTGAGCGGTCAACTTCAGTTCAGAGTGGAGATCACATCTACTGGACACGAGGGTGAGTAGGAGTAAACAAGCAGGGCCGAACCAGCGGAGCGATCGAATGGGGCTGAACCGGTGGGGGTGAATTAGTGAGGATAAACGAGTGGAGTGAATGAGCGAGAGTGAACGAACGGGGCTAAACCGATGGGAGTGAATGAAAAGGGCTAAACCAATGGGAGTAAAAGAGTGGGGCTGAAAACAGGAGGAAATGAGTAGGAGTGAACCAGTGGGAGTGAATGGGTGGGGCTGAACCAATAAAATTTACAACAAGAGCTTGAATGTTTTGGAGCGAAAGAGTACGGCTGTATTAGTCGGAGGGAACTAGTGGGGCTAAACCAATGGGAACGAACAAGTGGGGCTGAATGAGAGGGCGTGAACAAGTGGGCGTGAACCAATCGGGATGAACCAACAGGAGTGAATGAGCGGGGCTGAATGAGTGGGAATGAACGAGTGGAGCTAACCCAAGGAAACGAGCAAAAGCAGTAAATGAGTGGAGTGAAATGAGTGAGACTGTATTAGTGACGCTGAATGATTAAGAGAACGCGAGAGAGGTCGTGTGCGACTGGGGTAGACAGTGTGGGAACGACGGGGAACATACGATCGGGATCGAAGGCGAGTGTACTCGAGCGAGTGAGAGGACGGGCAGCGTACAGGTGGGAGGGAATGGGTGTGAACGAGTGAAAGTGAACATGTAGAAGGGAACGGGAGTAAATAACTAGGAGGTGGGGTGAACAGGTGGAAGTGTATGAGTGCGGATAAACGGTTGGCGGTGAACAAGGAGAACTACGTAGGGTAATGCATGTACATCGTAGCTAATATATTTGATATAATTTCATCAGATGTTATGGGCTCGCTCTTGGGTGCCTCATCTGTGAACGGAGACCCAGGCAGCCCTTCTGATGACGAGGACGTGGTCCCTCCATCCTCCCGCATCCCCAGGGCTGCGTCTCCAACCGGCTCTGAGGGATCTCTCCACAACGAGGCCTTTAGGACTGACGAAGGTCCGTCGGAAGTTGAGGAAGAGCGCAGTCATAGGGATGTAGTCGTCAGTTCGGGACACGCCCAAAGGCAGACCTCTCGCAACGATTATCTGGACACCATCGAGGCTCCGGATGGCCCCGGAGATCGGCCCCTGGGAGCGGCGTCGCCCAAACTGCGGTCCAGCTTCCCCACTGACACGCGGCTCAACGCCATGCTGCACATCGACTCAGATGATGATGAGGAAGCACACGTCTGTCAGGGGATGGCCAACGGAGTAGCGTCTGAACAGGAGCAGAGGGAGGGGTCTAAAACAGAAGGGGAGGGGAGTCCCACCAGTAGTGAAGAAGCAGCAGCATCACAGTCGAGTCGCAGCACTGCGAAGAGCCAAAATGGTGGAGCGGAAGTGAGCCAAGAGGGAGCGGCTAGTGCATCAGCCCTGCCCCTGCCCCAGCCCCGGCCTGCATCCCTGAATCCACCAGCTCAAGTGAGAGTCTTGTACTTGATATCTTGTTAAAATGCTAAGTTTTGCATATGTGCCAACTTGTACAAACTCAACTTCCTGTAGGATAAAGATGCAGCCAAAGAGGGCGTGAGCGAGGAGGTCATTGTAGCGAACGAAGCCTCCGTTTCCGAAGCCTCCTCTGGTGTAACTAGCGCAGTGGGCGGAGCTTCCGCAGCTGGCCAATCAGAGCCCGGTGTCTCTCAGGAACAGCCTAACGAAGCCAACGGGCAGGAGGAGGGCGAGGTGTGGAGGAGAAGGCAGAGCTTGCTAGCGTCAGTGGAGGAGTCACAGGCAGAGGGGGCGGAGTCATCAGGACGACGGAGAACTGATTCGGCGGAAACGGACGGCGAGTCGGGTATCAAATTTCCATTAAAAAAAAAAAGAAGCAATTTTTATATAAATAAATATTTTGGTTGGTTAAATATAATATAGTGGATTTGGATGCGTTCCTGTAGGAGCCAGCGCTCAGGTGAACGGTCATCAGACTGCACGCTCTCTTCCAGCCGTACGTCACGACATCAGCCGCTACCAGAGAGTGGACGAACCGCTGCCACCAAGTGAGTGTGCATACGTAGTGACCAGGGAGAGTGTAGCATATCTAATTGTATTTGAGTTCTCCACCTTCACCAGGACGGTGTGTGTGTGTGTGTGTGTGTGTGTGTGTGTGTGCGCGCGCACGCACGCACGCTGCAGACTGGGAGGCCCGCATCGACAGCCACGGGAGAATCTTTTACGTAGATCACGTGAATAGGACCACCACCTGGCAGCGACCCACAGCTCCGGCTGCTCCTCAGGTCCTGCAGAGATCCAATTCCATCCAGCAGATGGAGCAGTTGAACCGACGGTCAGCGCACACACACGTTCACTTGATCTGAAGACATTCACACTAACTCTCAAACACTTTCCACCCTGATAAAATATTCCGATTACATCATCTCGTCATCGTTTCCATTCTCCTCACCGACAACCATTCAGGTATCAGAGTATCCGGAGAACAATGACCAACGAGCGCACAGAGGAGCAGGCGGCTGAGATGCCCTCGGAGGACACAGACCTGATGCAGCACACCATTCCTGGTACACACACACACACACACACACACACTAAGATCGGGCACTCTTGTATACAATCTGAAATGCACATATTTCCATGTCACACACAAGTTGCTGTGGTATAAAAGGAATAAAACACTTCAGGACACGCCCTTTTGTTGTCCAGAGTACCGCAGGGACGTAGCGGTAGGAGCTGCTAACTATTGCTCACGCCTCTCGTTGCTGCTCCAGTCACCCAGCGCCAAATTTCTCACCAGCCCCGACTTCTTCGGCGTGCTCCACTCCAACCCCGTGAGTCCCTCTCTCCACTCCAGAGATTATGGTATGGTGTGTGTGTGTGTGTGTGTGTGTGTGTGTGTAGACAGGGACAGGCTGCTCCAGAAAGTATTTTTTTCAGGAAATAAAGAGTTCCGGTAACTTGGACGTTAAATATAAATATCTGTTGTAGTTTTTTTCTGTCTTAACTTCAAGAGACTCAAAAAAACAGATTTACAAGGGAGGACAGGCGAAACGTCCTGATTCATTTGAAAGTCTTGTACCTATGAAGGCTGCTTACTTACAACATCTCGTTTCTATCTCCTCTCCTCTCCTGTCCTCTCTTAGAGTGCCTACCGCATGTTTACGAGTAACACGTGTCTGAAGCACATGATCAGCAAGGTGCGGCGTGACACGCATCACTTCGAACGCTACCAGCACAACCGCGACCTGGTGACCTTCCTCAACTTGTTCGCCAACAAGCAGCTGGAGCTGCCGCGCGGCTGGGAAATGAAACACGACCACACCGGCAAGGTCGGCCTCGCTGCCCGTCATCTCCTCCGCTTTACGCATTCACCTTTTAGCATTCTCTCAACTCTCAGACTGGGATTCAGTCGCAGTCACAAACCACCAGCGCCGCTAGGTTTATACTCGCGAGCGCCACATTGTGCAAAGATAATTTCACTGACGTAGTAACAACCAAACAAAACACGGTCGTTTGTTTCTCCAGCCGTTTTTCGTGGACCACAACTGCCGCGCCACCACCTTCATAGACCCGCGGTTGCCTCTGCAAAGCGCTCGGCCCAGCGGCCTGCTCGCCCACCGCCAGCACCTGAGCCGCCAGCGCAGCCACAGTGCTGGAGAGGTGTGAACCAAACCATGTTTCTAAGACAAATATATCATAGTGCGTAGTTTTGATGAATTAACTCGCTCTGACGCTTTCTACACGTAAAAAGTGCGATAACCAGTCAGGTGTGACCGAGACTGAGACGAGTGAATGTGTGTTGCAGGTGGGTGATGAGCCACGTCACGCCGGGCCCCCTGTCCTACCCCGGCCGTCTAACACCTTCAGCGCTGCCGGTCGCAATCAGTGCCAGGATCTCGTACCTGTCGGTATGTTTGGTGCTCATGTGTAATTGATGATCGGTTCACTCAGACTAGGGATGCATTTATTAAAAATTGTTTTGGTATCAGTCATCAGTTCTAAACAAGGGCTCTGTACAGTGTAGATTTACAAACGTTTTACGGGGCAGACGTTAGCGGTGGAGACGAAGCACTCTGCGCGCGTTCACGTGACGCCGGAATTACTTGACGACAACCCGGACGTTCTGCGCGGAGCCTTTCGCGTCCTCGGACCCGGGATCAAACGAATCCGCGCGAGACGCGCACGACGACGTTGTTAGACCGACTTGTACGTCTTTCGTTTATTTTCAGATAAATCTTATGTTAAATAATAGTCAGTTACACAAATTATTACACAGAAATATTACGAGATAACTACTTAACTACGTCGTACCGCCGAAGCCGCCGCCAGTTTGAGCACGGCGTCAGGTGGTACAAGTCGGAGCTCTCCGAAAATTCCTAGTTTACAAGTTACAAGTACCTGCGAGCACACGAACGCCTTTTTTTCCCCCCGGAAGTCGGAATCTTGTATTTACAGTAATTACGAGACGGCGTGAACGCGGCTACAGTCTTAAACAAAGTATGCGAAAGTTTGCAGTTCTAGGAGCCCGCCCACAGACTCTAATCCAATCAAGCATAACTGTTCCAAATCAGACACTATCATTTTTCTTGCGTTACCTGTTACATTGGACACTTCCACACTAGAACTGTGTGCTGGTCGTATACAGTACACTGTCACTGTGCCCATTGTCCCGTTTTAGTAGTTACTGTACTGTCTTGTGGTGTTTGCACATGCACTTTAGGCCATTTATTTATTTATTTATTTATTTATTTTCCCATGTCGTCTCATGTGGTTAGCATGTTGTTTTATGTAGCTTCATGGTCCTGGATGAAGGTTGTTTCGTTTCACTGTGTACTGCACCAGCTTTATGTGGTTGAAATGACAATAAATAAGCCACTTTTGTGCCACGTGACTTGACTTCATTATCACAGAGATGAAGAAAAGTCCACACCTCAGGTATTGATGATCATGAACAATGGCCACCAGTTCAAGGAATGCAGCAGGGGAAACAAGAGCCGTCGCAGACAAAAGGTGCTAGTCTCAGTTACCGTGCTTGTTTGACTCAAAATAAAGAGAACTGGAACCCGGCAGAAACTTCCTTCTCGAAACTTTGCTCAAGATGAGCATTCAGCCGTCTGCCGGACGATTCGGCGCATTATCACTGGGAGGAGTTTGTCCGTCGTTCATTGTGAAATGCGTCCAGATCGCCATCATTTTGTGTTGCCTGTTCATTAGCACAACAACTAGGCACGCTAGCCTCAGTAACATAGTACTATTTGATATCGAACGGAGCATTTTATTTTTTGTATTTAAAAAAAAATAAAAAATTTTTTACAAGGACGAGTAGACTGATACCAGTAGCGGTATTGATTCATTCCTTATTCAGACGTAATTGATCATTTGAAGCCTGAATATGTTTTGAAGATGTAAACTTATTGAACATTTCACATTTGCAGCCTACAACGATAAGATTGTGGCCTTTTTAAGGCAGCCGAACATCTTTGAGATCCTGCAGGAGAGACAGCCCGAGTTCAATAGGAATCACTCACTCAGGTACTTAATATACATACAGATAAAGATCATTATACCACAAACAGGATTTTATTATATTACATTATATTATTATATATTACCATATTATTATAATATGACCTAAAGATAAATATGATTTGGATATGAATTTTAAATTCTCTCAGAAATCCTGTCAGATTATATTATTTTAGCTATCTAGCTAGTATAAGCAGTACATCGATTTAAAAAAAAAACCCAAACAAACTTAAGGATATAGATGAAAATACTCTCAAAAAGCTTGTCAGGTTAGCCCATGTTAGCTAGCTAGTGAGTATTCGAAAACCCTCACAGAAATCCTGTCAGATTAGTTAGCTAATTTAACTAGCTAGTAAAGGGTTTATTAAGCAGTAAAATGATAGTTTATAGCTTAAAAATCCTCTCAGAAATTCTGTTAGTTAGCTAGCTAGCGGTCTGTGAGGGTATGACTGTCAGTATAATGTCAATATAATATATAAAAATCCTCACAGAAGTAGTATTACACTGTATGAATATGTCAGATTAGTCAGTTAGTGAACTAGCTAGTATAAGCAGTAAAAAAAAAAAAAGATCGCTCGGAAATCCTGCCAGCTTAGCTCATGTTTAGCCAGTGTTAGCTTGGAAATTCTAAAAATGTATGATTAATGCTTACAATCCCTCACGGAAATCCTGTCAGAGAAGTTGGCTAGTTAACTAGCTAGTATAAGCAGTAAAATGTCTAAATATTTCTGAATATGGCTTAGAAATCCTGTCAGAAACGGTGCGCTAGCATCCTCACAGGAATCCTGTCGGATTAGCTTACGTAAGCGACTTAGCTAGCATAAGCAGTAAACGGATCAAATTGTACGAATATGGCTTAGAAATCCTCTCGGAAATTCTGCCGACTCCGCTTATGCTAGCTAGCGAGCTAGGATAAACAGTAAAATGATAAAAAAAAAAAATGTGTTTCCCTCACGGAAATCCTGTCAGATCCGTTAACTACCTAGTGTAAACAGTAAAAACTATAAACGTTTATGAATATGACTTAGAAATTCTGTCAGTTATCTCATGTTAGTTAGCAGTCTAACTATTCATCGATGTGATTTAAAAAATTTTTTAAATAATAATAATAATCCTGATAGGAATCCTGTCAGATTAGCTCATGTTAGCCGCTTTGCTAGTCCAAGCAGTAAAAAAAATAGAAACGTATAATCAGATGGTATTCTGTAATCCCCTTCGGTGCGATTTCTTTAGAAGGGAATTCTCTCGGGTCACGTTGTGAATGTCGTTATCCTGTTTGCGTTTGCAGGGAGAAGGTGCAGTTTATCCGAAACGAGGGCACGGCCGGCTTGGTGCGTCTCTCCAGCGATGCAGATTTGGTCATTTTGCTGAGGTAAGTTTCCGCGTCCGCCGCACCGGACTCTCCCTCAGCGTCCGGTGAATGACTGTCGCTCTCATATTCGATTCCCCAGCCTGTTTGAAGAGGAAGTGATGTCGTACGTGCCCCCCCATGCCTTATTACACCCCAGCTACTGTCAGTCTCCACGGGGTTCTCCGGTTTCCTCCCCGCAGAACTCGCCTGGTGAGTCTTTCCTGTTCTTTCTTTCATATACGTACATCGAAAAATGCACTAATACCAAAGGAAGGCAAAATTACTAGAACATTGGTTCTCCTTTTTATATATATATATATATATATATATATATAATGTGTGTGTGTGTGTATATATATATATATATATATATATAATATACACACACACACACACAATATAGTGTGTACACACACTGGCCACTTTATTAGGAACAGGGCACTTGGTCATTCATGCAGTTATCAAATCAAGGTTAAATGTTCTTTGGTGGAATCAGTAAATGAGAAAATCGAGTCAAATCACGAAAAGCTTCAGGTCCATGGTGAACTGGTTGATCTCCAACTAAATAATGGCATGCCAATTTTTCATGGACCCTTGGCCAAGCTGTAACTGAAAGCTCTTTTCAACATGTCCTCTGTCTCACGTTCATAATAAGTGACACCACATACGTAATTGTACTATAAAACGTGACCTTTCTCTCAGGCACACAACGAGCCAACGCACGCGCTCCTGCGCCGTACAAGCGAGACTTCGAGGCCAAACTCCGCAATTTCTACCGCAAGCTCGAGACCAAGGGCTACGGCCAGGGGCCGGGGAAAGTCAAGTAAGCACCCGCGACACACGTTAAGATCGGCATAAACGCGCACGTTCTCGCACGTCGGTGCACGCTGACGCTCACGCCGATCTGATTTCGTTTCAGACTGATCATGCGCCGAGACCACTTGCTGGAAGACGCGTTCAACCAGATCATGTGCTACTCCAGGAAGGACTTGCAGCGAAGTAAACTTTACGTCAGCTTTGTCGGAGAGGAGGGGTCAGTGAAAAACGCTTGGCATGCTGGCTGTATTACAGGGAGGAAAACAAAACAAAAACAAAGGGGTGTCACTTTGTTGGTGTCAATACAAGGATAGCATTTTTTCTGCGATTGTTGTCTGAAATATCATCATTATTTATATGTAATACCTGCAACTCCAGAAGCAGGTGATGAGATGTTATATTTTTTTAAATTGAATTTGTGTTGTTCTCTGTCCTAGCTCTCATGATGCATATCGTGTATCGTAGAAAGTGTCACGACATGATATTTTTCTCATATCGCTCACCTGTACCATCTAGTGACCGTTCTGAATAATGAGCCAAATTCGTCGTCGTGTTCACAGGCTGGATTACAGCGGCCCTTCCAGAGAGTTCTTTTTCCTGGTGTCGCGCGAGCTCTTTAACCCCTACTACGGCCTGTTCGAGTACTCGGCCAACGACACCTACACTGTCCAGATCAGCCCCATGTCCGCCTTCGTCGACAATCATCATGAATGGTCTGAGAAACTTTACAGCTGTAGCTGTTTTATTGAGGAGAAACTTATCAGAATGTAGACATTACGTCATTATTGTCATGTTATTGCTTTATGGTTTATTTTACGGCGCCCTCCACTAACCCTCCGTAAACATGGGCAGACGAATGCTGTGAAAAATTGTCTATTGTTTAACCTTTTGATTTTTTGTTTTAAAATAATTCACAGAAATACTCTGCTCTCATGGATATCAAACAATTGCAAACATAACACAGGTTTATCAAATATAGGTGTGCAACAATTCTCGGCACCCTTTTAGTCAGTGCCAAGATAACAGCTCTGAGTCTTCTCCTATAACGCCTGATGAGGTTGGAGAATACATGGCGAGGGATCTGAGAGCGTTCCTCCATACAGAATCTCTCCAGATCCTTCACATTTCGAGGTCCACGCTGGTGGACTCTCCTCTTCAGTTCACCCCACAGGTTTTCTATGGGGTTCAGGTCAGGGGACTGGGATGGTCAGGGCAGGACCTTGATTTTGTGGTCAGTAAACCATTTCTGTGTTGGTTTTGATGATGTTTTGGATCATCGTCCTGCTGGAAGATCCAACCACGGCCCATTTGAAGCTTTCTGTCAGAGGCAGTCAGGTTTTCATTTAATATCTGTTCATATTGATAGAGTCCATGATGCCATGTATCCTAACAAAATGTCCAGGTCCTCTGGCAGAAAAACAGCCCCAAAACATTAAAGATCCCCCTCCATATTTAACCGTGGACATGAGGTACTTTTCCATACGGCTACCTCTCTGTGTGCTCCGAAACCTCCTCTGGTGTTTATTACCAAAAAGCTCTATTTTGGTTTCATCTGACCGTAGAACCCGATCCCATTTGAAGTTCCAGTAGTGTCGGCACACTGAAGACGCTCTAGTTTGTTTTTGGATGAGAGTAGAGGCTTTTTTCTTCAAACCTAGTCCTAGTCTCACAGGTGTACAAATTGTTTACATTTTTTAAATATCGATGGGAATATACTTCAAACATATTCTTCTCATATGAATTCATAGGGGTGACCATAATTGACGCACACACAATTTTAACAAAGACATTTTTTTTTATTTTATTTATAACTCTGTCGTGTTTGAGATCCATGAGAGCAGAGTGGAGGGCACTGTACCTTTTTTCGCAGTGGTGTTTTCTGCAGTGGTAATTTTTTGGCATCATGCAATTACACTACATAACTGATGAAAGGATTGAACGAAACGCTTGAGCTGTATAGAGTGTCCATATTTATACGTCTCGATCTATCCTGTCTCGAGGTTTCGATTCAGTGGCCGCATCCTCGGCCTGGCTCTTATCCATCAGTACCTGCTCGATGCCTTTTTCACGCGACCTTTCTACAAGGGTCTACTGCGCATGTGAGTAGACACGAGCACTACACAAACATTTATTTATGCAAACGAGACTTCTAATGAGCCCCCCCCCCCCATTCCGGTCTGTCTGTCGCTAGTCCATGCGATCTCAGTGATTTAGAGTACCTGGACGAGGAATTTCACCAGAGCTTGCAGTGGATGAAGGACAACGACATCGAGGACATGCTGGACCTCACGTTCACCGTTAACGAGGAAGTGTTCGGACAGGTTCGTTGGCGCGTTGCTCGTGTAAAAGTTTGGGCAGCACAGCACCAAGACAGCATAACATCATTTGAGGAAACCCAGAAGCTCAGTAGCTTTTCAGCTTTTACAAAAAAATTCACTATTTTTAAAAAAAAAAAATTTTATTAACGAGTGACACTGCGTAGGTGTTTCTCATAAATGATACGGTGTGTGTTATTAGCACGTGTTTCACCTTATTGCTCGTTGTATACGTCATGTTTCCAGATCACCGAGCGAGAGCTGAAGCCTGGCGGCGCCAACATCCCTGTTTCAGAGAAGAACAAGAAGGAGTACATCGAGCGCATGGTGAAGTGGCGGATCGAGAGAGGGGTTGTTCAGCAGACCGAGAGCTTGGTGCGAGGCTTCTACGAGGTACCTCCTGTTTGTGTCGATTCGTTTTCTAGAACTCTCGACAGTAGCGCGCTTTACGTCAACGCACTCGTTCTACCACATTAGCGTTTCTATAGCAACATTTCTATAGCAAGGAGTCTCCAATGTCGGAGATAAAAGCTTGTAAGTTTTCAGGACAGAGGAGTTCCCTGCTCAGTTACGTCACTTTGGATAAGCCAGTCGAGCAAATAGAAATGTGTGTGTGTGCAGGTGGTAGACGCTCGGCTCGTGTCCGTGTTCGACGCCCGGGAGCTGGAGCTGGTGATCGCTGGCACGGCAGAGATCGATCTGAGTGACTGGAGGAACAACACTGAATATCGAGGAGGTAACAAGAGCACCTCTATAGTGTATCACCACACACACACACACACACACACACACACACCCACACATATGTATGCTGATTGATGGTTCTGTCCAGGTTACCATGACAACCACATTGTAATCCGCTGGTTCTGGGCAGCGGTGGAGAGATTCAATAATGAACAGAGGCTGAGGTTGCTTCAGGTGAGCGCACACACACACACATACACAAACACACACACACATGGTCCACTTGTTTAAGTGCTGTAGCAGTTTATATTGATCTATTTCTTTGTGTTTGTGTTAGTTTGTAACGGGGACCTCCAGCATTCCCTACGAAGGTTTCGCCTCACTCAGGGGTAGCAACGGCCCTCGCCGCTTCTGCGTGGAGAAGTGGGGCAAGATCTCATCATTACCCAGGTAATTCAGCAGCTTGGTGCGTTTTCGAAGTAATCCGGTTAGGAAAAACGAACCGTGCACTGTTTTTTCTACATCTGGCGTCGTCTCTTTCTCTCATTTCTTCAGCTTTTGAGGGGGAAAAACATATCAGAACGATAAGCCTCAGTACGTGACACATGCCAAAAAACATGACCGAGCACAAGAAAGAGCATTAAATAAATAAATAAATAAATAATAGTGAAATGCCAAAGTAATGAGAAAAGTGAATGAACTGTTACTATAGAAACGATAACGTATACCGTCTGTCTAATATCGTCTTTAACTGTTTTAACAGGGCTCACACGTGCTTTAATCGTCTCGACCTGCCGCCGTACCCCTCGTTCTCCATGCTGTACGAGAAGATGCTGACCGCGGTAGAGGAGACCAGCACTTTCGGTTTGGAGTGAACTTTGACCCCCCCACCCCCGGCGTCTGCGCGATTCTTCAGGAGCTGTCAGCTAAACGCGTTTTGTTTTTTCTTATCCGTTTCCGTGCACCAATCAGCGACGAGCAGAGCGAATCCTCACAGGCAGTTGGGAGCGAGAGCAGAGCGCGCACCTGGGATTAAAATGATCGGGTTGGACGGGAAGACCAGAAAGGTCGTCGGTTCAAATCTCAAGACGGCAGCAGTCGAGAGTCCTTTTTGAATGCTTTTTTTGTCTGGGAAAACGCCGTAAACGCTCGGACGTCGTCTCGGGAATCCGACTTTTCACCCTTTTGTTACCCAAGAGACCCTTCTGCAAAAAAAACTTTTTATAATCAGCCACAACGATGACACATTTCCATATATATATATATATATATATATATCAGCGCTTTCTTATATCAACACACACACGCGCGCTCAATCTCAATGCACCGTTTGAAATGTATACACATGAACATATTTCGATATTGTTAAATATGTTTATACGTGCTCTGTGCTGCCTCCTACGGGGCAGAGTGCGGTAAATCTCGAGACACGAACCTCTCGGGTTTCCTCGAGTATATGTGTTGCACAGAGAAACGGAGTAGGAACATGCGTCCGATCCTGCTCCGTCTGACCGAATCTGAAGGAGGAGTCAAATCAGACTTCGACGAGCGAGTTCCTACGGATTCTTCTCTACACTGCCGTCGTACGCTCGCAGTTCTATCCGAATGTTTTTTTGCGGGGGGGGGTAAAACACAGTCGTCTGTAAAAATCGGCTGGAACGAATTATCATCATCATCATCATCATCATCGGTTCAATCCAGTCCAGGCTTTTCTCATACTATTCTATTGATTTATGCTATTTCAGTTGCACTGAATGTACCAAAGGTTCAGGGATTGGCGTGGGCCGTCCTGAAATTCCTTACACCCCACCCCAGCCCCCCACCCCTCCTTCCTTGACTTCTTTTTCATAGTGCTCTTGTCAGTTTTTGCACTCATCTGAAAGTAAAAAGAAAACGTTGATTACGTTGTGGCTTCCGTGTGTCTTATTTTCCCAAACCGAAACAGGACGAAGGCTTCGAGGATTCGGACCGAGACCACTTTGCCGGACGTCTCACGATGGGACTCGGAAGCACGAGTCGACACTTGACTTAGAAACCACCGACAACCCTATTTTTTTTTCTTTCCTAAATTCTATTTATTACCCACAGTGTGCTCATCCCATAAAAACGTAAACGAGTCTAATTTATATCCGCGTCCACGGGTCTGCCAAGCGTTTAAACACAAACCAGAAGTGCAAAGCTGAAATACCTGAGATTTAACCATTCTATAATGCATACAAATGTCTTAAAGTGTATTTAATTTCTCTCATTTGACCTCTACCTGTCATCTCAGGTTGACCCGGAAGTGTGAGCGCTGCACAGAGCTACAGTGAGTGCCAGGATGACTCTCTCCACCTTATTTCAGCCTCACATACGTGCAGACATCGTTTTCTAAACTGCCTAAATATCTGTTCGTGCAATATTAACTACATCATGACGATATCTATTTAGAAAAATCCTAATATTGACCATGATATGACCTTTTATGACCTAAATAGCTTGGAAAAGTGTTTGTTGTTGTTGTTTGCCCTAGCTGTATGTGTAATTTCAACATGGAGGGCTCGCTAAACGTACGTCCTGTACGTAAATGTGGAGATTTGTCTGCTCGGTGACTTGGTATTATAACTATACAGTAGATAACGCTGTCCTTTATCATATTTTGAGTGACGATGGTAACAGTGTTAACGTTTGCTCGTAGTGAACCCGTTCCAGTTCATCCCGAAGGTGTTCAGTGGGGTCGAGGTCAGGGCTCCGTGCAGGACACTCGAGTTCTTCTACCTTCTTCACAGAGCTCGTCTTCATGGAGCTGGCTGTGTGATCACCTGATTACCTCGACCGCCCCGGTTTGGATTTTCTCTCCCCTCTTGAATGAGAGGAAGCCCATTCTATAAGCGTCACAATGCCATACATGTTTGTATTTTTTTTCGTTTTTTTTTTCCCCTCGACCAATCAAATCTCTTCAAGCTTTCTCCTCTCCATGACGATAAAGGAAAAAGCACCAGATTTCAAATCAAAAGGTGAAAACTTTATTTTTATATTACTGTAAATCAGATTTTATAAAAGGCACAATGTTTTGATTATTAAAGCTGATCTGTAAACAGACATGATTTGATTTTTATTGTTGAAGGTTAAGAATAAATCTTTTGACAGAAGAGTTTTCGCAGATGACGTGTAGAGAGCACGCCACTCGCCGGCTCGGGCAGGACCGTCATTTGCGAGCGGCGTCGTAATTATTAGCGAACCAGTCGCACGTCTCCTTCACGGCTGAGGGAAAAAACACAAGCGAGTCCTGTAAGTTAGGGTTCTGTGTTTGTTTGTGCACACGTGAGTCAGTGTAGTTATATTTCCACGTATGTATGTGTGTGTCTTTGTTTACAGTCCCGTCCGAAAGTACCGGGACAGCAAGGCCGATTCTTTTGTTCCTGCTATATGCTGGAGACGTCTGGACTTGAGATCGAAAGACGAATACGAGACAGTGGAGTTTCAGCTTTCGTTTCCTGATATTTACATTAAGACGTGTTTGACAGATTAGAACGTGGCACCTTTGGGGTGAGACCACATGATTTTTAGGTGATCTCTGAGTCGTAGGCTGCAGTAGAATCGGCTGTCACTGTATGCGCGTATATTTGCATATGATGCATGTTTTGTGAATGTGTGTTTGCCTATATGTGAATGTATTTGCATATACTGTATATTACATATTCTGTGTGTGTGTGTGTGTGTGTGTTTACCTGTATGGAACGGAGTGAAGGTAAAATTAGGAAGGTAGCGTCTCAGTTTAGCGTTACTCGCCGTTTTCTTCAACTGACCGTCGGATTTGCTCGTGTCATACTGAACATGTCAGGTAAAGTAAAAATCTGCGATTCACTGCACTTCTGACACACACAGTTTACAAGCGTTTACATGAAGTAAAGGATACAATCACAGGTCCTGTAAAGTCGAAAGCGTCCACGATCGCATTGGCGACATCTTTAATGGTCATCTCCTCCTCTTCTCCGACTGCAAACAGAACAGTGTGTGTTTACGTCACTCGCTCGTGACCTGGAGGCGAATCACAGTAGGTACGAGTGATGCTAACCTAGACGCTCGCCTGAGTTAATAACATTACTTTAGCACACAACCTTGGACATTCCTATCTACGTTTAGGAAGTGTTTCGGACGAGGCAAGCTGTAGTAATGAGCATCAGGAGGATGGGTTAGAGCCGTGTTTCTTCATGTATTCGGTGAATGTTCATGCCGGGTAACAGGTGCAGACAGTCAGTGGCTAACGGAACTTGGCTAGATCAGTAATGTCAAGGCCAAAAGTTCTTCACTTTTTAGGTTAACATGAAGAAAAGAGAGGTTGGGGTTACAGTAGGTTGTAATGCTTTCCACTATCTCTGTAATGTTGGATAAATTAATTAGGTTGTGCCAAAAAAAAAAATGGAGGTGAGGTGCTAAAGGCGGGAAAATAAATATTTTCACAAGTTACAGTAGATTAGATTTTCCTGGTGAGTCTACAGTGCCATTTTGTCCATTAGGTGAAAATGACGCAATTCAGGATTCTGTAACGTGATTTCTCCGTTAAAACCCAAAGGCTTTATTTTGTCCGTGTTCTGTAGCGAACAACTAACCAACACTCTTTATGCTCTTGTGTTGGAAGGCAGAGGGACTCTTGACTCTAGCCACGTTTCCATCCAAGGGTTTTTTATACTTTTTTTTTTTTTGTTGTTGTGAAAAAAGGTTTAGCGCATTAAAATGTTTACCGATATAGCTGATGGAAACGCAAATTACCGATAAAATTTCACGAGTGTCGACATCACGCGCACCATTTTATCGGTAACTCATACCATCGCTATGCTGACGACACCCAGCTCTATTTGTCCTTCCAGTCTCTGCACGTATCTCTGCTTGCCTGTCGGACATCTCGGTCTGGATGAGGGAGCACCACCTTAAGCTCAACCTGGCAAAATCTGAGCTTCTCGTCATCCCAGCCCGTCCCTCAATCAACCACAACCTCACTGTACAGCTCGGCTCAACCACACTCAAGCCAACCAGGAACCTTGGGGTGATTCTCGATGACGGCTTGACCTTTACAGACCACATCTCAACAACTGCACGGTCCTGTAGGTTCATCCTGTACAACAACAAGAAACTCAGACCCTACGTCACCGAACAGGCCACACAGATACTAGTCCAGGCTTTTGTTATCTCTAAACTGGACTACTGCAACTCACTACTCTCGGGCCTCCCGGCAGCTCCATCAAACCCCTTCAGATGATTTTTTGGACCCCTCCTACCCTCCTACCTCAACTCTCTCCTGAAGGCTTATGTTCCCTCACGCAATCTGCGATCAATCCACGACCGACGCTTAGTAGTGCCTACTCAGCGTGGCTCAAGGTCCCTTTCAAGAACATTCAAAGTAACTGTTCCTCAGTGGTGGAATGAACTTCCGACCTCAATCCGGACCGCAGAATCTCTCACCATCTTCAAAAAAACAGCTAAAGACCCACCACTTCCGTCAACACCTAACCAACCCATTAAAAAAAAATAATAAAAAATTACTCCGGCACTTACACCTCTACTCTGTGCACTTTGCTTCTTCTGGAACTCAATTAAAAGATCTTGTACAGTATCACTACTCGTATTGTTCTCCGCTTGATATATCGCTTTGCTTGTGTTTCCTCATCTGTAAGCCGCTTTGGATAAAGGCGTCCGCTCAATGGCAAAAAGCGGGTGGAAACGTGGCGATTGATGCGTATTTGAAATATTTTGCGTTTTTGAGCAAAACAAGGGTTTTAAACATAGTTAATTAGTCCTTTAATGTTCGATATTAAAACAAAACCTGTATGAACGCACGGTCTTTTGTATTTTATTTTCCAATTTTGAAACCAAAACCGAATGAACGCAACGCCCACGGACCCGATAATCTATCAAATGGACTTCGGTTTCTGTTAAAAGAAAAAAGCGAACGTCAACATTTAAAAAAAAAAAAAAGAAAAAAAACCAACAAAAAAAAAACAACAAAACTTTGCATTAAAAAAAAATCTTTTAAAAACCATTAACCATTTTAGTAAAGTTTAAAAAAAATCAAATTACATCTTGAGCACCTAAAAATGTAAAATATATATATTTTTAAAGTTACTAAAGATTGCAAATTGATTTATTCTACTCTATTCCAGTCTGATAATACATTGTTTTATTTTTACGTTGTTTTTTCCCCACGTTTCTTTTCTTTTTTTTTATTGGTTTATTTATTTACAACCAATGGTATCGCATTTTACAATGAGTTATGAATTATGAACGAACACTGTCCACCAGCGGTGCTTGGCCCCCTCATAACCCACAGGTGGAGTTCCGTCTGACTCTTCACTGGATTTACAAGAACTATTTATTTACTATTTGAGGGGGTAAGCAACAATATAAATTCTGCGCGTACCTGAGAGAATGATGGGCTCGATTTCGTCGTATTCTCTCAGCACCCACAGGCAGAGCCGAGCCAAGTCTACAGAGAAGATGAACTGGCGTAGTCCTTGACCACAACCCCAAACCTCCAGAGCTGTTCCGTCCCCTGAAACACACAATTTCACGTTCGCAGTTTCAGCGTTTACGGGGGGGCGGGGGAGGGGGGGGGGATAAGTACTGAACGCGTCAATGGTTTTTTTTTCTTTTCAGTAAATATATTTGCAATCGGGCTACTCACATAAAATTTTCATTCAGTATTAAATACATTTCGGTTAGCGTGTTCAGTACTTTTTCCCCCCGTGTCATTCCACATTATTACACACAACTTTATTTATGGACTTTAACGTTTAACGAATTCTTTTATATTTCTGGATTTCTCGAGTTCATACTGAGATTAATTATGTATATATAGTGTGTGTGTTTTTTTATATATATATATAATATATATATAATATATAAACTAATTTAATGTCTGGTGAATTTTGCATGTGAATAGCCTCAGGAAATTTTTTTTTTGACTCGTCCAATACATATTTCCCCCACTGTATAGTCAGCCCCTGCTTTAAACAGACAGCTGTGCAAATCCACAAAATAAAAACTTAATTACACACAAAGGTCTACACAAAGACGTATATGTCACCAGGCTTATCTCAGTCTGTGGAGGAAAACCGCCTCGGGCTTGTGGACCTGAGAGCATTCCTCTCTCCTTTCATACCCTTTGAGATTTTTAGTCTCACTCATTCGTGGTGTCGTCTTCACCGGCACGCACTTCGGCTTTCGTCGCTGTTCCGCTTGTATTCGACTTTTAACCCGTTTCACCCTCTATCCATAATCTCTCATTATGACTTTTATTATAGCTAGAATTACCTGCTAATGTCACAACTTTTTGTGAAGCTGTAAATCTCTTCCTGGCTGGTGACCCAATATCCTCCCCACCTGTGAAGACAAAAGAGTCTTCCCATACTGCCATAAAGAACAGCCTCGGAGACCGGGTAATCTACTGGGATTCCCCTTATCGCAGTGGCTGAAGCTCTACACAAAGGCTTGCCTCACAAGCGTTGTTTGTTCAACACGGCGTCCCAAAAGTCTCATCATACGTAGGGCAAAGGAGCGCTTTTTAGCAAAGTGTCTAATAATCAAACTTATTAACAAATTCAAAAAAGATGGACTGACTGAGAAGTCGACGTCCACGGACAGCCACTGACGGCGGTGCTGCCCCTGTGTATGGACACTTTTGGGACACCCTGTAGTTCTGTCTAGTTCCACCCCTGTCCTGTCACTGGTTTGTTATCCGATTGTGTTCGCCTGTTCCGTGTTTGTTTTTAGTTTTTTTTTCCTTTATTAGTTCGTCTGTGTATCTTCGTGAAGTGTCGCCGTGTTTTCCATGAGTGCCTTGTTTCTTTGTTTCGACTCTCACTAGTTCTCCGGGTTGATCCCGTCATTAACTCTCCTTACAGTTCTTTCTGACCTCAGACCCAAAGAAAACGCGCCCTCGACTCGAAATTCCTAATCGGCAACTCGGGGAGGTCGAGTCAACGTTTACGTCTGCGACGTAAATTTAAATCAAACTGTTGGTCACGCAAAAAAACCTTAAATCGAATATAAGATGTTTATCGAGCTTCGAATGCGGATGTTATGAAGATCAGCCGGCGTGGGCTTTCCTAATCTGCTTGGCTTCTGCCACCTATAAATAACTGAGTGACCTGGTAACATGACCGCTCTGGAATGGAACAAGGACGGTATTAAATAACTACAGCAGGGGTATTTGATGTCGTTATCATATGTCTGTTAATCAGCATCAACATTTTTTTTTGTTTGAACAAGCTGTGATGTCTGTTCGGTGCTTCTTACTCTTTGCCTTGTAGGTCTTGTGGACGAGTGCAGGTAAGACGTGACCGTCCTCGATGTTGAAGTTGTCATGTGGACCAAAAATGTTTGTTGGAATGACAGCTGTGTATCGGCGTCCATGCTGCTTAAAACAGGCCCTACACACACACACACACACACACACACACACACACACACACACACACACACAGGACAGCCAAATGTAAACTCCACCCCTATACCAGACAAGGTAGAAACTCCAAATGTTTCCCGTGGATTTACAGGTGTGCACCACAGATTCTCGCAGACGCAGCCTTCACCCCTACAAGGCGATGAAGCTCAAATTCCAATCCCCAGCAAAAGCGGAGCTAATTCACAAAATGAAGGAAATAATTTGACACGCAAACGCGACAGAAAAAGCCATCTTCGTTATTGGATTCTAAAGTGATTTAACATTGAAACCATGGCAACGACAATGCCTTCAAAACCAACTGAAACCAAAGAACAGCGGCAGCCCATGACCACATGCTCTTTCCCTGCAACGCTGAGACTAGGTGCACGTTTATGACGTCGTAAGTGAATTTTACATGTAGTACCAATGTTCAACAGTAGGTGTCGCTTCCCTTTAACTTAATAATCTGATGATGTAAGTTCAGTGTGTGAGAGTGAGTGAGTGAGTGGCCTGCCCGGGGACATGCATAGAGTCTGGCAGACGCACCCTTCCCCCTCTATGTAAACACTGTGAAATGTAGTTGTGTGTGTGTGTGTGATATGGAGAGAGAGAGAGAGAGAGTGTTTTGCACCTTAGATACCAAACGGATTCAAAGCATGTGAAGATCCGTTGCATGCAATGGCATTTATTACTGGGTTCAATATGACCCCAGACGTCACGTGTGTGTGAAGTCTCGCCATAGCGGACATCAGAAACATGAAGTAAAAGATTTTTAAAAACAACAATGTATATGTTTTTGTTTGTTTTTTACTATTTAAAGGGGGTCTGGAGTTATATAGACCCAGCTGGTAATATTATTATATTATTATCCCGTAACCTCTTTAAACCTGAAACAGTATTAAGGCTCTTTTAAAAAAATAATAATAATAATAATAATTTATAATTTTTTTTATAAAGCCAACTAATTTGTTTCCGTGATATTGATTTTCCCCTGCGTGCCATCTTCCATGTAATAAAATGGCGAGTATGGATAAGGTCAATATTGCATCCAAACACAAACTCCGCTCACCAAAATGTCGCCGTGTCAGAAAGCGTAACGCCTTCTGTAAAATGTTCAAATAAACAGTGAGGTTCTTAATCGGGAGACGTGACCTACCTGTTGTGTACGTCGACCATCCTCTTGGCGTAGGCGTAACCCCAGTTCGACTCATGAGGAGGACCGTTATGGATCTACAAACGGGATCAGAAGTGTGACAGTTTACGCCGTTGCCTGAGTGTTGAAATTCACTTTTTTTTTTTTTTTGTATACTTCGTACCTGCTGCTGCAGACATAAAGACTCGTAAAACCTAGGATTCCAAGTGTGCTCAGTCTGAACGTCCTGTAAACACACTCGGTACTGCTTGTGGTGTATGCCTTGGGGTGGGCTTTTAGGGCTTGCTATCTTTTACATGGCTGTAAAAGTCTAATAATGTAGAAAGTAAACTATTTGCATTTACATCTCTAAGGAGATGTACTGTAGGGGTGTGTGTGTGGGTGTGTGTGGGTGTGTGTGCATGTACCATTGTCTCATCAATGGGGTAGGTGGTTTTATCCGGAAAAATGCACGTAGACAAACACGAGACGACTTTCACCACGTCGAACTCGTGAGCCATTTGCAGCACGTTCTCGTTGATGGCCAGGTTCTTCCTCTTAAAAGGCAAAACAATAAAGTAAACCGATTTGTTAAGGTTAATATGGAAATTCTTTGTGTTGTATCCGCATGGGTGTGTTTTGGTTTCTGTTTGAGTTATTACCCAGAAATCTAGGTTCTCTCTCAAGTGCAGGAAGAGCCCGCCCACCTTGGCGGCGAGGTGAATAATGTGCGTGGGTCGATGCTTCTCGAAGATGGCCCTCGTCTCGGCTGCGTTTCTGAAGTCAAGCGTGCAAGAAAGATTATTATTTTTAACTTCCTTCACGTCACATGACTTCACTCACATGACTTCACGTCATCTAAGTAGAACGAGCGAACGAGTGCGTAGAGGGAGTGTAGTTTTCAATCGGTCTATGAAAAAACGAGATGTGAAGCGAAGCGATGGAAGGGAGGTGAGCGTGCCGAGGGCCTGGTTTTGGAACTCACGTCAGGTCCGCCTCTTTTGAGCTGAGGAAGATCCACTCCTCCCCTTCTCTGGCTCCTCCTTCCTGCTTCACCACGCGCTCTATGGCTTTCCCCACGAGGCCACTGCCGCCCGTCACCAGCACCCGCATCGGCTTCGTCTTGCCCTCCATCTGACGAACAGGTTCAGCTCGTTAAACATGCACACAGTTTTCCTTTCACTAATAACATCATCATTGTGACATCGTCGTTATCATCATCGACCCTAGCAAAGACATCTAGGACTTTCTTAAGCGCTTGACGTCTCTGCATTACAAGCTTGCCTCGCTGGACCAAGCTCCAGGATGACTGGATATTTTTGCCATAGTGTTGTTACGGCAGATTGGTGTGCTTATCATCTCCATCACTGTCTTGATCATTATAATATATCCATCCATCCATTTTCCATATTGCTTATCCTACCCAGGGTCACAGAGGAACTTGGAGCCTATCCAGGGGAACTCGGGGACACTCGGGACAGGGTGCTAACTCATCGCGGGCCACTTTATTATACGTCTTGTCTGCAGACCAGTTTGATGCAGTGTGTGGCGTATGGTCTGAGCACTGACAGGCTGACCCCCCACCCCTTCAACCTCTGCAGCAATGCTGGCAGCACTCATACGTCTATTTCCCAAACACAACCTCTGGATATGACGCTGAGCACGTGCACTCAACTTCTTTGGTGGACCATGGCGAGGCCTGTTCTGAGTGGAACCTGTCCTGTTAAACCGCTGTATGGTCTTGGCCACCGTGCTGCAGCTCAGTGTCAGGGTCTCGGCAATCTTCTTATAGCCTAGGCCATCTTTATGTAGAGCAACAATTCTGTTTTTCAGATCCTCAGAGAGTTCTTTGCCATGAGGTGCCATGTTGAACTTCCAGTGACCAGTATGAGGGAGTGTGAGAGCGATGACACCAAATTTAACACACCTGCTCCACATTCACACCTGAGACCTTGTAACACTAACAGGTCACATGACACCGGGGAGGGAAAATGGCTAATTGGGCCCAATTCGGACATTTTCACTTAGGGGTGTACTCACCTTTGTTGCCAGCGGTTTAGACATTAATGTCTGTGTGTTGAGTTATTTTACGATAAGGCACGATTGCTTGCTTTGGGCTGCCTTGGGCTGTTTCACTTTGTTTATTTTGCTCTGCGTCGGTTACTGTCACTAAGATCAGTTTTATCGAATTCAACTGTGGTAACAGTCTTTATCAACTATGCTGATACTGCTATGTGGTAGTAGTGGTTTTGGTCAGCTTTCTGTTATCAGTTTGAGTTTGGGGTCATCTGTGTTTTTGTGACAGTAAGGTTTTTTTGTTTGTTTTGTCTAGTTTTTTTTTATATATATATATACTTTTGTTTACCTGCGTTGAGCATATTGTAATTGATTTAGTTTTTCTTGTGTTTAGTCATACTGTATATGTATAATACATCCGTGTGGTTTTTTTTTATTATTATTTATTTAACTTTTAAACATCCAGCATGTGTATATCTTTTTATATAGAAAGCTATACACACGCTGGATGTGTAAGAGTTAAATAAAAAAAACACACACGGACGGAAGGACGTAAAGATGAGTTCTCTGCGGGAGACGAGAGTCATTTTTATTTTAGTATCTTCCCCAATGACTAAATCATTTTTTTCCCCCACAGTCGCGTTCCAACAGTTTTTCAACAGGCGATCGTGTTATTTGATTGATTGATTGATTGATCTCACTTGTTTTTAGTGCATTAATGTACGCATTAACGTGGGGGGTTCGTTCCACACGACGGTCGAATGTGAACGTGAACATGAATGAGCAGAACGTATGTTTGTGAAAGAATTGAAATGTTCGTCGATATTTTTTTTTTTTTTTTGGAGAAAAAAAAACGGCGTGACTTTGAATAAAATTTACCGACATCAATCCCCTAAAACAGATAAACCATCAACGTTTAGGAGGCAGACGTTTTAAAGACGGTGTTTTATAAGAATCGCGCGTGTTACATGCCTCCTAAACATAACCTTTTAGGAGGTTTCAATGTTTAAAGCGTTGCCTCAAAGAATCGAGCGTTTTGTTTAAACTAGAAAGACGAGTTTTTCGGGACATGTCTTGGAGGCACGGATCCACAGAAGCGATAAATACAGAAGATCTGCCTATACACACCACCCTCCACACGTGTTTCCTCATGCCCCAGTTCTGTAGACCGTGTGAACTTATGAGCTCTGGTGACAGTGCCTGAAGCTTGCGTGTGCACGGGTAGGTGTGGGGTTTTGCTGACTAGAATGCTTACAAATGTGTTTGTTAACGGATTAAGGAGAGAGTCGTGCGTCTCAGTGCTTAGATGATGGTCAGGACGTCGTAGTTAAAACACAGAAGAAACTCTGCAACTATCTGTTACGATGTCTGCTCCGAGAACTCCTAATACCCCTAGAGGAATGTTGTGTATTCACCAACACGAGGACCTGACTTCTGCTCCTAGGGGAAAAAAACAAAAACAAAAAAACCCCAAGATGTTAGTTTGGCAATTTATCCCTGAAGATATTGTAAAGACGTTGTTGTTGTTTAACCCCGAGCAGGGCGTCAACGACTCCGAGGGTCGTCTCTTAAGTCCGAGGGTTCTTTAGGAGGTAGGAAAAACATTTAAAGATGATGTTTTAAAAGAAACGGGTGTTTTGTACATAATGCTGAAAAAGAAAAATGTTAGTAGTCCAGTGTGAAATAAATGGGTGGAGACACGCTGAGTACATTTCTGTTCCACAGTCGATGCGGATCCCCACCATTAATGTAGCGCGACAGATGTACACACCCTCCGTGACTACGTTACTTAAGGTTGAAACATTTTTATTTTGTAGAGAGAGGTGCGCTTGGTATATTTCGTAAAACCTTATTTTGACAGGTGTAGGTCAAAGGTCATCAGTAATAAACTTGAAATCCGGTTCTGGTGCATCCCCGCACACACACACACACACACACACACTCGTATTGTTCTCCGCTGTGTTCTCTCATTTGTAAGTCGTTTTGGATAAAAACGTCTGTGAAAGGAATCATGTAAATGTACTACAACTGAACTTTTGTTTGAAATCAATTAATTAATGCAGAAATTTCAGTTTAAATTACACAAAAATATTAAGTTGGTGTAATTAATGACATTATGACCTCAACACGATTCATCAAAATAATGTTTACAACGTTACATATTTAATCAGATCGATAAATTGGAATTTTTTTTTTATCTGGCAACCACATATTTAATTAAGTGGTGGTAATAGGTCCCTGAATTACCTTTTAGACAAAAGCGTTGTGATTATTTCTGACTACGAGTTTCCTGAGACAACCGCTCTGGGTTCTTACACACACACACACACACACACACACACACACACACACACACTGTGTGATCAATCAGAATAAAAGACATCTGTTTAAACATTTAGGTCATAGATAGTTGATGATTATCAGTAGTAAACTTTAAATCCAGTTCTGGTGCATTCCTATGCGCGCGCGCACACACACACACACACACACACACTTTCTTTTCACATTATTTAAAAGGAATTTAAGTGTTATGTACGTAATTACCATAGTTATGAACACAAGTTGTTAAGGTGACGATCGTGTTTAAAATTCCGTTGCTCCAGTTAGAGTTTCTCCAGTAGAACGCAGCCTTTTAAAGCAGGAGACGTGCCCCATTTTAAGTCGTATAACGATAATAACTAAAACCCGGTGTGATTTACACTACAGGTATCACACCCGGCATCTCTGCAGGTTTTATAGACATAAAAGCACTGAATGAAATGAGCAATATAGACAAAAAAGAAACACTCTGCGTCTACTACTTTTATCTCTCATAGAACTATCCACAGTCCAAAGGCTGCTAATTCTGCTCAAAGAGTAAACTGACTACAATGGAGCTAGAAGGCTATATGTGCGAATGACAAAAGATTTTTTAAAAAAAATCTAAAAAGTATCAGTACATGAAATCAGATTGCACACTGTAGTTGACGTTTACGCCAATAAGCAGAAATGCAATCATGCTTTTCTTTCCTTACAGCACAAATGAAACGTTCTCATTCTTTTCCACTGTAAACTAAAGCGCCGATTTTCAAATTACACTGCTAAATATGACTAGCGTTAGCTAAAAATAGTCCATCAACTGTATCAGCAGGTGTAGTCTAACCTATACACGAGTCCAGGATCGGTCATATCACGAGAGAGAATATTCCCAGATTCACTGCTTTAGTAGAATTTATTTGTGAGTGAAATGAGCCTCACATTCAAATGCCCTCTGTTCAGTATTGGTTCAGTCTACAGGTCCTCTAACACAGTCTTAACTGTCTGAACCTGTCCAGACATGTTAGATGGGTATGGACTTGACGTTAATTTCGTTAAGCTACTGCTTTCTTCTAGAACTCAAGTAAGAGATCTTGTATGGTAGCGCTACTCGTATTGTTCTCCGCTGGACGGATCGCTTTGCGTGTGTTCTCTCATTTGTAAGTCGCTTTGGATAAAAACGTCTGTTAAAGGAATACATGTAAATGTACTACAACTTAAATTTTGCTTGAAATCAATTTTTATATATATATAGAACAGATCACCAGTATGATCCCAAAGAACATTGGACCGGATCCATAGTTTACATCAACTGCTCTCACGTGTTCAACCTGTATTACGAGTACTGAACACCGAGAGGAAGAGAACGTGTAGCTTTACTGTTCAGTGGAACTTTTATTGTTTATTTGGATCTGTCTTGATTCATTCTCATATTCGGGGTTGTTTTTTTTTGTTTTGTTTTTTAAATTCATTTTATTATTATTTTTTTATGAAGTACCTTCAACCTAGGAGAGTCTGGCATCTGACATAACGTATGAACGTAGGAAGGTGGATTTACACCGTGCGCCCCACTGGCACCCTTGTTGAGAAGAAACTCAAACAAGTCATAAATGTTCAAAGGTCAGGCAGTGCAGGAGTACGGCAAATAAAAGCACATCACCTATTTAGATTATAGCTACGATTAAGTTTATATATACGTTTACGTTTATTCATTGAGCGGACGCTTTTATCCAAAGCGGCTTACAGATGAGGAAACGCAAGCAAGGCGATATATCAAGCGGAGAACAATACGAGTAGTGCTACCGTACAAGATCTTCTTACTTGAGTTCTAGAAGAAGCAAAGTGCACAGAGTAGAGTTGTAAGTGCAAGAATAAGTTTTTATTGTAAGCATTCTGGTCACCAAAACCCACAGGAAACAAGTCTCTGTCTCACGCCCACCCACACATGTGCACACGCGTGCACACACGCAAGCTTCAGGCACTGTCACCAGAGCTCATAAGTTTACACGGTCTACAGAACTGGGGCATGAGGAAACACGTGTGGAGGGTGGTGTGTACAGGCAGATCTTCTGTATTTATCGGTTCTGTGGATCCGTGCCTCCAAGACATGTCCCGAAAAACTCGTCTTTCTAGTTTAAACAAAACGCTCGATTCTTTGAGGCAACGCTTTAAACATTGAAACCTCCTAAAAGGTTATGTTTAGGAGGCATGTAACACGCGCGATTCTTATAAAACACCGTCTTTAAAACGTCTGCCTCCTAAACGTTGATGGTTTATCTGTTTTAGGGGATTGATGTCGGTAAATTTTATTCAAAGTCACGCCGTTTTTTTTTCTCCAAAAAAAATCGACGAACGTTTCAATTCTTTCACAAACATACGTTCTGCTCATTCATGTTCACGTTCACATTCGACCGTCGTGTGGAACGAACCCCCCACGTTAATGCGTACATTAATGCACTAAAAACAAGTGAGATCAATCAATCAATCAATCAAATAACACGATCGCCTGTTGAAAAACTGTTGGAACGCGACTGTGGGGGAAAAAAAATGATTTAGTCATTGGGGAAGATACTAAAATAAAAATGACTCTCGTCTCCCGCAGAGAACTCATCTTTACGTCCTTCCGTCCGTGTGTGTTTTTTTTATTTAACTCTTACACATCCAGAGTGTGTATAGCTTTCTATATAAAAAGATATACACATGCTGGATGTTTAAAAGTTAAATAAATAATAATTTTTAAAAAACCACACGGATGGAGATATATAATATAACAAAAATATGCATTATAGCCCTATGAGTAATGCAAGCTGTGTACACAATGAACAGAGCTGCAGTCATCCAGTGAATTATAAGGCGATTGTATGTATAGTGCTTGGCATGTAAGCCCATCCGTATACCGACTGCAGCGATGTATAGTATGGTCCGCAGCAGCATGTACACACGTCAAGAAATCAGTCTTGATGGTTTAGAGTAGCACTACTGCTTTTGCTTAAACAGAAAAGTACTGCAAATTCCCATAGACAGTGTTACTGTAAACGTCATAAAAAACACCGCAAATGCAGCGTATATTACAAATAAGTGCGTATTTTCGAAAATAAATTAAATTCACAAAGTGAAACATCAAATAACGTGTTAATAACGTGTTTTTTAACGTGCAATTGTAGAATCAGGAATAAATAATTAGAAGCAGTTCGTTGAAAGCGATCATCTCCTTCAGATGCTCCTTAGGAGAGTAGGACAACGCAGGATTAACCAACCAACCTAAACCAAATCTATGTAGAGTCAAGGCCGGTCACACGTACTCTTCCACATGACGCTATCTAGACGGTGAGACGTTCGTTCGGCGTAACATGCTGATACGCAAACCAGACAAGACGTATAATAAAGTGGCCCGCGATGAGTTAGCACCCTGTCCCGAGTGTCCCCGAGTTCCCCTGGATAGGCTCCAGGTTCCTCTGTGACCCTGGGTAGGATAAGCAGTATGGAAAATGGATGGATGGATATATTATAATGATCAAGACAGTGATGGAGATGATGAGCACACCAGTCTGCCGTAACAACACTATGGCAAAAATATCCAGTCATCCTGGAGCTTGGTCCAGCGAGGCAAGCTTGTAATGAAGCATGGGCGTAACCACACATTCTTTGGGGGGGGGGGGGGGGGTCGTGTCCCCCCAATGTTGAGGAAATACCAATCTGTCCCCCAATATACAGTACAAAATATTTTCTATATGTCCCCCCTTTAATGAACCCTGCCAACGGATCTCTCTTTTCTTCATCTATTTATTTATTCATGTCTACTCCTTTTTAATATTTCCGTTTGTTAAGGGAAATAGGTGTGTCCCCCCTCCAGTTGTACACTTGGCCGCGCCCATACTCAACGCAAGTTGGTTGATATATTTGAGCAGCTCAGTCTGTAAGAAATGGAGACAGCAGCCAAGTGTAGAAAAGTGCAGCGGAACATACGAGTTTTTTTTTGAGACAGTCAGTAACTAGATTCCTAAATAGTAGGTGACCTTAGCGTAGTGTAGAAGGCATCATACCATGGCTTGGTTTGTTCTTAAGAACATCGATTAACTTTTGATATTTGCACACTCGCGAAGTAGGCTAGGCTAACGCCAGGTCCAGTTTTTCACCGTTAACGTTACATTCACTTGTATATCCTCCCGCCGAGTTCGCTGTGAACCCTCACGCTGTGACAGACTGTTATACATGCGAGTGAAAGCGAGGAAAGTTGCACAGCATGCGTATGTGGTTTGCCTGCACGCATCTTATCTCGCCTCTACTTATTGTGGTGGGTTTCATGGTAGGTTTTGGAGCAGAGAATACATCTGCCCAGAGGACGTCCACAGCACCCTACAATTTCCCCATGCTGTGGGAGCTTCTATCACTCAGAAATCACATGAGTTCAAACGGTAACGGTAATCCTAAAACTATGTTCTAAATATGCGAATTTTCAGTATCAAACTTCGGATGTTGGGGGAGGGGATATGTCCATACCACGGTAATGTCCTTGTAATGCAGAGACGTCAAGCGCTTAAGAAAGTCCTAGATGTCTTTGCTAGGGTCGATGATGATAACGACGATGTCACAATGATGATGTTATTAGTGAAAGGAAAACTGTGTGCATGTTTAACGAGCTGAACCTGTTCGTCAGATGGAGGGCGAGACGAAGCCGATGCGGGTGCTGGTGACGGGCGGCAGTGGCCTCGTGGGGAAAGCCATAGAGCGCGTGGTGAAGCAGGAAGGAGGAGCCAGAGAAGGGGAGGAGTGGATCTTCCTCAGCTCAAAAGAGGCGGACCTGACGCGAGTTCCAAAACCAGGCCCTCGGCACGCTCACCTCCCTTCCATCGCTTCGCTTCACATCTCGTCGTTTCATAGACCGATTGAAAACTACACTCCCTCTACGCACTCGTTCGCTCGTTCTACTTAGATGACGTGATGTTAAAGGACGCTGGCGAGGAAGTTAAAAATAATAATCTTTCTTGCACGCTTGACTTCAGAAACGCAGCCGAGACGAGGGCCATCTTCGAGAAGCATCGACATACACAAGTTATTCGCCTCGCCGCCAAGGTGTGCGGGCTCTTCCTGCACTTGAGAGAGAACCTAGATTTCTGGGTAATAACTCAAACAGACATACTGTAACCAAACACACCCATGCGGATACAACACATAGAGAATTTCTATAGTAACCTTAACAAACCGGTTTACTTTATTGTTTTTGCCTTTTAAGAGGAAGAACCTGGCCATCAACGAGAACGTGCTGCAAACGGCTCACGAGTTCGACGTGGTGAAAGTCGTCTCGTGTTTGTCTACGCGCATTTTCCCGGATATAACCACCGACCCCATTGATGACACGATGGTACACACACACACACACACACACACACACACCTACATGTAATCAATATTAACCATTTGATACACCTTTTCTCACATAAGTATGTACGTATGGAACGCACATGAATGTACTGATCAGACTGATGATGCAACAGATTACATCAAACCTAACATTTTTTTTAATCTATAACCTTCATCTGTCAAGATCAAAAGGTTTATTGATGGTAAGCAACACACAACATTATTTATCTTTACCCTACATCTGTCAAGATAAGGATGATTGGTGATAGCCTTTTGACCTAGGCATTTCAACATCTTATTGATTTATGATGACCTTTGACCTAGACCTGTCAAGATAAGGTTTAACAAAACATATGAAGAAAAAAAAAAAAGTAAAATTATAATGAATTAATTCAAGACTGAAGAAAGGCATTCCTTATTATTTCATATATGTATATAATTAGAGATGCACCGACGTATGAGTTCATGTTCATTAGAGTAACGTGTTTTGTGTTGACGAGACCAGTTACTGTCAAACAACTTCTTGAAATGGAGAGAATAAAGTTTTTATTTTGCGACTCCTTCAAAACTGTGTGAATTAATCATTATTCATTTAAAAGAAGGCATAAAAGGCAGAACTATCGGTATCGGCTGAGAATTTTAGCATATATATATATATATATATACAATATATATTTCTCTTCTCTAGGCCTATTTTTTCCAGTGCTGATGGTCATCTGATTGTGTAAGTGATCAATAAGTTATCTCTCTCTCTTTTTTATTTATTTATTTATTTATTTATTTATTTAGCCTGTGCCAACAGGAGCTACAGGAGGACGGAAGTTCGAGTAAAAGTAATAAAACATTAGCAGAGAAGAAGGGAGGAAAGTCCGAAACCCAGGAAGTTAGCGCCATCGATCAGTTTCGTGAACACATTGTGACATCATTATGACCAAAGGTGTGCGTAAATGAAGTTTTCGACTTCATGCAACATAAAAGTATGACTTTATTGTTTTCTTATTATTATTATTATTATTATTATTATTATTATTATTATTAAATCCTGACATGTGATGTAAACATGTCTATCCAACTCATATATGCTCATCTGAAAGAAAAGAAATGCATCCCAGTAATATCTATTTATGAGTAAGTGAACAATAAAGTTACCTTTTTTTTTATGTAAGTGTTTAGACGGAAAATATCTCCAGGTGTGCCAGGCGCTCCCTCGACTGCCGTTGTCTCAATATTAAATTATTCACAGCCAATCTTTAGTCGATGAAAACACAACAACTGCTCTGAACCAGACAAAATAAAAGAGAAAAATAATAATAAATGAAGTCCTTGAAGCGTCACTCTGAGGGGGTGGGGGGGAAGACAAACCTGTTGAACCTTCTGGAAAACAGCGATACTATCAACCCCTCTCCTCCGAACTTATTTACCTGCGTGATAGAACGTGCGCGCGCAGCTTTTACACTCTCCTCGCCAACCGTTACCACCCAATGAATCGGTTCGTTCGAGTGAACAGGTTCAAACGAATCGAAATAGGCGAGTTGATTCATTTGCTTCAGCGCGAGGTACGTGTAAGATGATTCGTTCGTTTCACTGTGTCTGGTTTAATTGTTGTTGTTGTTGTTTTTTTTACTGAATCGAATAAAAAGTGAATCGCTGACATATCAAAATAAAGAAAAGAAATAAAAAAGAACCAAAGTGGTACCAAATAGGTGTTTAAACCTGCCGTTGAATCTACGATACAATACAATTTAGTATCATCTGTTCTATATATATATATATATATATATATATAATATAAATGTGTGTGTGTATATGTGTGTATATATATATATATATGTATATGTGTGTATGTATGTATATGTATATGTATGTATACAGTATCTGACAAAAGTGAGTACACCCCTCACATTTTTGTAAATATTTGATTATATCTTTTCACGTGACAACACTGAAGAAATGAACCTGCGTGAATTGCCCCCCCCCCCCCCCCCCCCGCAAAACGTCAGCAAAATATTCTCAGTTGTTTGTGCTGGTTTAATATTTTGTTTAATATTTGTTGTATAATATTTTATAAACGGAAGCAGCACAAACGAAACTTTTGTCGGCACAAACGAAGCACAAACAAACGAGCCTATTTTGAATGAACTTGGGGCATGTGTCGGGCTGGTGACGTCACCGCACCATAATTAAATGCCTAATATTTTAAAAACGAAAGCAGCACAAACGAAGCACAAACGATTGAGCCTATTTCGGGTTAATCTGGAGCATGTGGGGGGGGGGGGGGCTGAGTGACCTCAGAATGACCTTTGAATATTCTTTTAATATCTCCTGAACCGAAGCAGCACAAACGAAAATTTTTACGGCACAAACCAGCACAAACGATTGAGAATATTTTGCTGACGTTTTGCGTTGGTGGCGGGGTGGGACGGGACGACGGGACTTCTCACAGGTAAGAAATGACACTTTGCTACAATGTAAAGTAGTGAGTGTACAGCTTGTGTAACAGTGTAAATTTGCCGTCCCCTCAAAATAACTCAACACACAGCCATTAATGTCTAAACCGCTGGCAACAAAAGTGAGTACACCCCTAAGTGAAAATGTCCAAATTGGGCCCAAAGTGTCCATATTTTGTGTGGCCACCATTATTTTCCAGCACTGCCTTAACCCTCTTGGGCATGGAGTCCACCAGAGCTTCACAGGTTGCCACTGGAGTCCTCTTCCACTCCTGCATGATGACATCACGGAGCTGGTGGATGTTAGAGACCTTGTGCTCCTCCACCTTCCGTTTGAGGATGCCCCACAGATGCTCAATAGGATTTAGGTCTGGAGACATGCTTGGCCAGTTCATCACCTTCACCCTCAGCTTCTTTAGCAAGGCAGTGGTGGTCTTGGAGGTGTGTTTGGGGTCGTCATCATGCTGGAATACTGCATACTGATCATGCTCTGCTTCAGTATGTCACAGTACATGTTAGCATTCATGGTTCCCTCAATGAACTGTAGCTCCCCAGTGCCGGCAGCACTCATGCAGCCCCAGACCATGACACTCTCACCACCATGCTTGACTGTAGAAGACACACTTGTCTTTGTACTCCTCACCTGGTTGCCCCACACACGCTTGACACCATCTGAACCAAATAAGTTTATCTTGGTCTCATCAGACCACAGGACATGGTTCCAGTAATCCATGTCCTTAGTCTGCTTGTCTTCAGCAAACTGTTTGCGGGCTTTCTTGTGCATCATCTTTAGAAGAGGCTTCCTTCTGGGACGACAGCCATGCAGACCAATCTGATGCAGTGTGCCGCGTATGGTCTGAGCACTGACAGGCTGACCCCCCACCCCTTCAACCTCTGCAGCAATGCTGGCAGCTGCTGGCTCAAATTTTGCCTATTACCTGAAGACACTTAACATAGAAACAGATACTCACATATTCAATTGGAGAAAGAAAAATAAGACACCAGCCGTGAGTGAGAAGAAGCAAGGGTCCAGGTTTATTCGTTCCGTTCCACCACACGAGATCCCCACGATTTGAGACGTCCCAAAATGCGATCTAAAAAAACAGAGCTGAAGCTCTTCTATTTATAGTTTTCTTAGGGTCATGATGACCCAGACACCAATGTGTTTTAGAAAGAGCTTATCAAAATTACCAGTATGTTTTGAAAAGAGCCTTTTCCGAACACCATTAGGTTTGAAAGAGGTACGAGACACAACATTTCGGAGAGACCTTGGTCTCACAGTCATGCAACATGACTCAACTACCCTTATAAATGGCCTCTCTTGGTTCTCTCTTAAAAATTAAGGCCTTCGTCTGTATTAGTCCTGACTTTTTCTCGTGAGACAAGACTCTTCCCCACCTCCAAGTATATTATGAATAAGTTTCTTTCACATTTTTCTGTATTTCTGGTTTATAATTTCCTTTCATATTTGCTCTACATTTCTGTTTATATATATATATATATATATATATATATATATATATATATATATATATATGGTTACACTGCTTGCAAGTGGTTTACTGTACTCCCTACTTCATAATATCATTATATTATCCTTATAATATCTTAATACTCCTTTTATTATTCTTATAATGTTCTGTTTTCTTTCTGTATGTGTGTTCATGGTGGCATAGGCCTGTGTGTGTGTGTGTGTGTGTGTGTGTGTGTGTGTGTGTGTGTGTGTGTCTTAGTTAACCGTCCACCTACGCTCTGAGGCCTGCTGCAATAATCAAATATATGTATGGTTTGCACCTTGCTTATCTGTGTGTTGTGTCTTAGGTAAACATCTGTTCATACAGTCCACCAGCCCAGTGAATTCTCAATAAGATTACATATTACTCATACTAGGTTCTCCCTCGTGTTTATTTCATGTATATTTTATATACAACACAGCACTCATACGTCTATTTCCCAAACACAACCTCTGGATATGACGCTGAGCACGTGCAGTCAACTTCTTTGGTCGAACATGGCGAGGCCTGTTCTGAGTGGAACCTGTCCTGTTAAACCGCTGTATGGTCTTGGCCACCGTGCTGCAGCTCAGTGTCATTGTCTTGGCAATCTTCTTATAGCCTAGGCCATCTTTATGTAGAGCAACAATTCTGTTTTTCAGATCCTCAGAGAGTTCTTTGCCATGAGGTGCCATGTTGAACTTCCAGTGACCAGTATGAGGGAGTGTGAGAGCGATGACACCAAATTTAACACACCTGCTCCCCATTCACACCTGAGACCTTGTAACACTAACAAGTCACATGACACCGGGGAGGGAAAATGGCTAATTGGGCCCAATTCGGACATTTTCACTTAGGGGTGTACTCACTTTTGTTGGCAGCGGTTTAGACATTAATGGCTGTGTGTTGAGTTATTTTGAGGGGACGGCAAATTTACACTGTTACACAAGCTGTACACTCACTACTTTACATTGTAGCAAAGTGTCATTTCTTCAGTGTTGTCACATGAAAAGATATCATCAAATATTTACAAAAATGTGAGGGGTGTACTCACTTTTGTGAGATACTGTATATATACACACTCCCACCTTCCACTCACCACTCCCAGACACAATGAGTAACCAATAAAAAATAACTCAAGGTCAGGTTTTTTTCTACCACAGCACTGCTGAATGAATTCTGGATTCTGATTGGTCAGAAGAAAGCAGCATAACACTAACAGTGCAGCTGTGACTCGCGTTCATTTATAGGAACTGCACGTGTATGTTAATCTGAAAAGTAACAACTGGGAAGGAAGGTGTTTTATTTTACAGGTGACTTAGTGTCGTTACATCTCTGGGGAAGATTTTCTGAGTGACTGTTTCCTGTTTCCATTTCAGTGTGTTGTGTTCAGACAAGTGTTGAATGAATTTATCCTCCTCACCCAGCGTTAATCATAAACACATCAGTTCAGTCAGTGAACTGTGGAGCTCCTCAACCAGATCTACAACTAAAACATTTCCACACAAGACTGTGAACTTTAACCATTTAACTGCCATTAATATTCACCCACACATCATTTATAACCAGCTGAATAGAAGTGATTTGTGCTCAGAGTGAGGTAAAGGAGGAGCAGATGAAATCCCAGCAGAGAATCCAGGAGAAGCAGAAGGAAGTGCTGGAGCTGAATTCTCTCTCAGATTTGAAGAAGAGACTCGAGGAATTCTGCGAGGAGGAATTCGACAAAATCCCTCCACATGGTAAGAGATGCTGGTCCTGCTGGAGAAACACCATGATGGACGTCTTTACTCGGTCTGGAAATATTCACAAGATACACAGAAAGGACTAATACTTTTAACTAAAGCACTGATTTAAAATGAACACATTCACTGTATCACTTTAAACTGTTTCCATCTTTTACAGAAGCTGATGATTCATTTCTGTCTTCATCTCCGTTTTGTCTCCAAGCTGCAGCAGTTCAGAAGATTTCACCCTCCGAGCCAAAAGGCAGAGAAGATTCTGATATGTACGTCTAACACACACACACACACACACACACACCCCAACATATTTACATTTTTCATAGTTGTTTTTTGGAGATGGACGCAGGACAGAAACGAGCGGCGCGAGCTGTTCTCGTGGGTTTCCCTTCCTCACGGTGACCTGACTCCACGCCTTGGTCTCTCACTGGCTGTAGCTCGCCGCCACAATCGCTGCCAGCGACCACACGTTTCACACCGCACGATGTGGAGTCACATTCAACACTCCAGAGACAGCTCCAGATATTTAGCATGCCTATCGTGTACCTGTCGTCGAGTAGCTCGCACGTGACGATCGACTGCCGATTGGGGAGCGCCGAATACTCACCTCCGGTTAAAGGGGTTTTCTCACAAAATCTTACGGTGTGAACTAGGCTTTACTTAAAGACGGAATAAACACCCCTCCCACCTTCCACTCACCACTCCCACCTTCCACTCACCACTCCCACCTTCCACTCACACCTTCCACTCAACACTCCCACCTTCCACTCACACCTTCCACTCACCACTCCCACCTTCCACTCACCACTCACACCTTCCACTCACACCTTCCACTCAACACTCCCACCTTTCACTCACCACTCCCACCTTCCACTCACCACTCCCACCTTTCATTCACCACTCCCCCCTTCCACTCAACACTCCCACCTTCCACTCACCACTCCCACCTTCCACTCACCACTCCCACTCACCACTCCCACCTTTCACTCACCACTCCCACCTGTCACTCACCACTCCCACCTGTCACTCACCACTCCCACCTTCCACTCACCACTCCCACTTTCCACTCACCACTCCCACTTTCCACTCACCACTCCCACTCCCACTTTCCACTCACCACTCCCACATATCACTCACCACTCCCACATTTCAATCACCACTCCCACCTTCCACTTACCACTCCCACCTTCCACTTACCACTCCCACCTTTCACTCACAACTCCCACCTTCCACTCACCACTCCCAGACACAATCAGTAATGAATAAGAAATAATTCAAGGTCAGGCTTTTTTCTACCACAGCATTGCTGAATGGATTCTGCATTCTGATTGGTCAGAAGAAAGCAGCATAACACTTGTAGCAAGTGGCTCGCTTCGTAGCAACTACGCCACCCCGAGAAAACGGGGAAAATAACCCAAATAAAAAGACACACAAATACGTTCCACTTAAAACAGGCAAGAGGCATGGGTTTCCATACAAATATACATTTTATTTTGAAGTTAAAAAGACCGGCCAAGAATTATTTTTAAAAAAACAGCAACCAACACAGTCAGGCATTGGTTAAAAAAAAAAAAACAGTCACAAGAAGAAATGAACAATCATAGGAGGACTGAGGCTTCCTGTATGAAGGGCAGGCTAGTACGACAACACCAGCTATACAAAAGGGAGAAGAACCTCACCAATCAGAATCATACCCACAACATTCACTGCAAATAAACACAGCAATAATAATGACCCTTGGTTAAGTAAAGCCTAAGGTGCAGCCAAGAACTCGGCTTGAGGCGGAAGCAATCGCAGATATTCAAATAGTTTAATGAACAAACGAACAACAAAACAAAGACAATAAGAGAACTTGGCATAATACTGTGGCAAAACTAGACAAACCACAGACCTGGAACACGGTGATCTAGGACAAACAAAAGACAGAGAAGCAGTGCAAAAAATGGGTGTATAGAAGTGTGCTCATTAACAGAACCGTGATTCAGGTGCAGATGGTCATGTGACATGTAGTACAGTGCAGTGGCTGATGGGAACTGATGTCCAGAGTTACCTCCTTGATATGTGACAAACACTCAGCTCCTACGAGGAGAATACAAAAACACAAGAAAAACTAAATCAATTACAATATGCTCAAAGCAGGTAAACAAAAGTAAATGTAAAAAAAAAACTAGACAAAACAAAACAAAAATCATTTTTTGGTGTCCAAACTGTGTTTTGTCGTGAAAACACTCGCGAGAAGTGACACGGATAGATAGACACGACGGGAAAACCACGCGTGAAAGAGGAGTTGTTTTTTGGAGGTGGACGCAGGACAGAAACGAGCGGCGCGAGCTGTTCTCGTGGGTTTCCCTTCCTCACGGTGACCTGACTCCACGCCTTGGTCTCTCACTGGCTGTAGCTCGCCACCACAATCGCTGCCAGCGACCACACGTTTCACACCGCACGATGTGGAGTCACATTCAACACTCCAGAGACAGCTCCAGATATTTAGCATGCCTATCGTGTACCTGTCGTCGAGTAGCTCGCACGTGACGATCGACTGCCGATTGGGGAGCGCCGAATACTCACCTCCGGTTAAAGGGTTTTTCTCACAAAATCTTACGGTGTGAACTAGGCTTTACTTAAAAACGGAATAAACACCCCTCCCACCTTCCACTCACCACTCCCACCTTCCACTCACCACTCCCACCTTCCACTCACACCTTCCACTCAACACTCCCACCTTCCACTCACACCTTCCACTCACCACTCCCACCTTCCACTCACCACTCACACCTTCCACTCACACCTTCCACTCACCACTCCCACCTTCCACTCACCACTCCCACCTTCCACTCACACCTTCCACTCAACACTCCCACCTTTCACTCACCACTCCCACCTTCCACTCACCACTCCCACCTTCTACTCACCACTCCCACCTTCCACTCACCACTCCCACCTTCCACTCACCACTCCCACCTTCCACTCACACCTTCCACTCACCACTCCCACCTTTCACTCACCACTCCCACCTTACACTCACCACTCCCACCTTCCACTCAACACTCCCACCTTTCACTCAACACTCCCACCTTCCACTCACCACTCTCACATTCCACTCACCACTCCCACCTTTCACTCACACCTTCCACTCAACACTCCCACCTTCCACTCAACACTCCCACCTTCCACTCAACACTCCCACCTTCCACTCAACACTCCCACCTTTCACTCACCACTCCCACTCACCACTCCCACCTTCCACTCACCACTCCCACCTTCCACTCACCACTCCCACATTTCCACTCACCACTCCCACCTTTCACTCACCACTCCCACCTTTCACTCACCACTCCCACTCACCACTCCCACCTTCCACTCACACCTTCCACTCAACACTCCCACCTTTCACTCACCACTCCCACCTTCCACTCACCACTCCCACCTTCTACTCACCACTCCCACCTTCCACTCACCACTCCCACCTTCCACTCACCACTCCCACCTTCCACTCAACACTCCCACCTTTCACTCAACACTCCCACCTTCCACTCACCACTCCCACCTTCCACTCACCACTCCCACATTTCCACTCACCACTCCCACCTTCCACTCACCACTCCCACCTTTCACTCACCACTCCCACCTTTCACTCACCACTCCCACCTTCCACTCCCACCTTCCACTGACCACTCCCACATTTCCACTGACCACTCCCACCTTCCACTCACCACTCCCAAATTTCCACTCACCACTCCCACCTTTCACTCACCACTCCCACCTTCCACTCACCACTCCCAGACACAATCAGTAATGAATAAGAAATAACTCAAGGTCAGGCTTTTTTCTACCACAGCATTGCTGAATGGATTCTGCATTCTGATTGGTCAGAAGAAAGCAGCATAACACTTGTAGCAAGTGGCTCGCTTCGTAGCAACTACGCCACCCCGAGAAAACGGGGAAAATAACCCAAATAAAAAGACACACAAATACGTTCCACTTAAAACAGGCAAGAGGCATGGGTTTCCATACAAATATACATTTTATTTTGAAGTTAAAAAGACCGGCCAAGAATTATTTTTAAAAAAACAGCAACCAACACAGTCAGGCATTGGTTAAAAAAAAAAAACAGTCACAAGAAGAAATGAACAATCATAGGAGGACTGAGGCTTCATGTATGAAGGGCAGGCTAGTACGACAACACCAGCTATACAAAAGGGAGAAGAACCTCACCAATCAGAATCATACCCACAACATTCACTGCAAATAAACACAGCAATAATAATGACCCTTGGTTAAGTAAAGCCTAAGGTGCAGCCAAGAACTCGGCTTGAGGCGGAAGCAATCGCAGATATTCAAATAGTTTAATGGACAATCGAACAACAAAACAAAGACACTAAGAGAACTTGGCATAATACTGTGGCAAAACTAGACAAACCACAGACCTGGAACACGGTGATCTAGGACAAACAAAAGACAGAGAAGCAGTGCAAAAAATGACTACGTTTACACAGACAGCAGTAATGTAATTATTGACCTTACTCTGAGTAAGATAATAATGTGATTAAGGTGTTTACATGAGTCGCTTTTAGAATACTCTTGTCATGTTCCTGTTTGACATGTTTTAGAACATAATTAGATTAACAGCCCGCGTCATTACATCACCGCGCCCCGACGTCCCTCCAGAATTTCACGTATCGACATACAGTTGGTCTTCGTTATGGTACCGTATACAGTTTTGCGTGTTTTTATTTATTTTTTTTACGAACGCTTTAAGTGCAGTTCATTATTTGTCATGCTGTACGTGCTAATAGACGACTGCTTGAAGCCGTGGGTGTGTCCCAAATCGCGTAGTTACCGTCTATATAGTAGCCGAGATACATGTATTTTTCCCCACTACAGGCCTATAGTAGGAAAGTATGCGATTTGGGACGCAGCCGGACTCTCTTGTTCGCCGTAAAACGTAAAACTGCCGTGTGTGATCGTGTCCTGTCGCAAAATGCGGTGAAAACTCTCACGCGACGTTTATAGTGTGATTAAGGTGTTTACATGTCTGTAATACACGTCCATAATGCGACTAAAACAGGAATACTCCACCTGTCTTAATTAGATTAGAGCTTACTTCGATTATGACCTTAATTAGATTAAGGTAAGTATAAATTTCAGTTTACATGGTAGTTTCTTAATCAGAGTACGGTCTTAATCGGATTAAGAGTGGATTATTGTTGTCCGTGTAAACGCAGCTAATGGGTATATAGAAGTGTGCTCATTAACAGAACCGTGATTCAGGTACAGATGGTCATGTGACATGTAGTACAGTGCAGTGGCTGATGGGAACTGATGTCCAGAGTTACCTCCTTGATATGTGACAAGCACTCAGCTCCTACGAGGAGAATACAAAAACACAAGAAAAACTAAATCAATTACAATATGCTCAAAGCAGGTAAACAAAAGTAAATATAAAAAAAAACTAGACAAAACAAAACAAAAAAAACCTTACTGTCACAAAAACACAGATGACCCCAAACTCAAACTGATAACAGGTAGCAAGTTTACCAAAGCTGACCAAAACCACTACTACCACATAGCAGTATCAGCATAGTTGATAAAGACTGTTACCACAGTTGAATTCGATAAAACTGATCTTAGTGACAGTAACAGACGCAGAGCAAAATAAACAAAATGAAACAGCCCAAGGCAGCCCAAAGCAAGCAAAGCAGTCCAAAACCAAACAGCAACGTGGCTCCACGAGTGAGCGGGAGGAGCTATATCGAAACAACCACACCTCACTCAGCCTGCCTTATCGTGCCTTATCGCATGCACCCTAAGAACAAACAGGTGTTACAACCTCAATTTGGAAAACAGGTGAGATCATTTAGCACGAGGAATAGAACTAAACGATCTACCTCCCGTGATCCGATGACGTGATACTCCGTTCAGAAGATTTCACCCTCAGAACCAAAGAGCAGAGAATATTTTCTGATATGTACGTCTAGAACACACACACACACACTCACTCCAACGTATTTACATTTTTCAGCTTTATTTTGCACTTCTGTTATCTGATTCTGGATCCCAACGTAGCAAATCATTTCCTCATTCTGTCTGAGAAGAACCGAGCAGTGACATGCAGTCTGAGAGAGCAGCAGTGCTCTGATCATCCAGAGAGATTTGACCCCTGTTAGCAGGTGTTGTGTAAGGAGAGTGTGTGTGGACGTTGTTACTGGGAGGTGGAGTGGAGCGGTGATGTGTACATCTCAGTGTCATATAAAGAGATCAGGAGGAAAGGGAGGGGGTGGTGAGTGTGAGTTTGGACACAACAGTCAGTCCTGGAGTCTGTGGTCTTCTTCTTCTTCTTCTTCTTCTCTCTCTTTCCATGACGACGTTAAAACTGAGCTCAGAGGTCCATCGTCCTCCAGAACAGGAGTGTGTGTGGATCACAGTGCAGGAACTCTGTCCTTCTACAGCGTCTCTGACACGATGAAGCTCCTCCACAGAGTCCGCACCACATTCACTCAGCCTCTATAGTATCCTCTGTTCAATTTATATATTTTATTATGTATATATATATAGATATATGTATATATAATTGACTATTTCCAAAGTTTCGAAAGATGAATCTGTTTTTGTACACACCACTTTTATAACTTATTTCATAAAAAAAAGAATCAATTTTTAAAATCGATTCATTTCAATTCGTTGTTTTTTTAAATCGACGCATTGATCCAAATCGTCCCATCGTCACGCCGCAACCAACGCCGCGCAGTCAGAGTGACAAAATCCCCTCCGTGTGTTTGAGCGCGAGAAAAGAAAAAGAACGCAGAGTGTTCGGAGACAGCGGCGGAGAATTACGAGTGCGCACGTATTATAATAATAAGGATCACAATACTGTAATGTTTAGATAATTATATAAGTTGCTAGTGACGGGTAAGTGTCGCACACTGTACAGCGTCCTAAACGGGTATTGTCTGTTGCTTAACCGACATTATTTCCGCTTGCAGTCTGCTCTGCGCTTAGCGTTGTCCCACCGTCGTCTCTTACCGCAAAACACCAAACACGACGTGTGGTCGGTTCTAATCCCGGCACGTCACTGGAGTTCTAGGCTGTATTTGTAACTAATCGCGGTGGACTTTCAGCCTTTAACGTACGACGAGCGTTCGTATTTGTGAACGGGTTTTTAAACAGTAAACATGCCAAACCGGTAATAAACCGAATCCGCTGTTCAGGCTAGTTCACACTACACGTGTGCAGATCACCGTGCTGTTCAGACCGCACGACTTCCTGTCTCGTGATCGGGAGTCTCGAAGTCGTCGTGATTGCTCGGCGACTCTGTCACCTGGGGTCCAAACTGTGTTTTGTCGTGAAAACACTCGCGAGAAGTGACACGGATAGATAGACACGACGGGAAAACCACGCGTGAAAGAGGAGTTGTTTTTTGGAGGTGGACGCAGGACAGAAACGAGCGGCGCGAGCTGTTCTCATGGGTTTCCCTTCCTCACGGTGACCTGACTCCACGCCTTGGTCTCTCACTGGCTGTAGCTCGCCGCCACAATCGCTGCCAGCGACCACACGTTTCACACCGCACGATGTGGAGTCACATTCAACACTCCAGAGACAGCTCCAGATATTTAGCATGCCTATCGTGTACCTGTCGTCGAGTAGCTCGCACGTGACGATCGACTGCCGATTGGGGAGCGCCGAATACTCACCTCCGGTTAAAGGGTTTTTCTCACAAAATCTTACGGTGTGAACTAGGCTTTACTTAAAAACAGAATAAACACCCCTCCCACCTTCCACTCACCACTCCCACCTTCCACTCACCACTCCCACCTTCCACTCACCACTCCCACCTTTCACTCACCACTCCCACCTTCCACTCACACCTTCCACTCAACACTCCCACCTTTCACTCACCACTCCCACCTTCCACTCACACCTTCCACTCAACACTCCCACCTTCCACTCACCACTCCCACCTTCCACTCACACCTTCCACTCAACACTCCCACCTTTCACTCACCACTCCCACCTTCCACTCACACCTTCCACTCAACACTCCCACCTTTCACTCACCACTCCCACCTTCCACTCACACCTTCCACTCAACACTCCCACCTTCCACTCACCACTCCCACCTTCCACTCACACCTTCCACTCAACACTCCCACCTTCCACTCACCACTCCCACCTTCCACTCACCACTCCCACCTTCCACTCACCACTCCCACCTTCCACTCACACCTTTCACTCAACACTCCCACCTTTCACTCACCACTCCCACCTTCCACTCACCACTCCCACCTTCCACTCACACCTTTCACTCACCACTCCCACCTTTCACTCACCACTCCCACCTTCCACTCAACACTCCCACCTTCCACTCAACACTCCCACCTTCCTTTCACTCACCACTCCCACCTTCCACTCACCACTCTCACATTCCACTCACCACTCCCACCTTCCACTCACCACTCCCACCTTCCACTCACCACTCCCACCTTCCACTCACACCTTCCACTCAACACTCCCACCTTCCTTTCACTCACCACTCCCACCTTCCACTCACCACTCTCACATTCCACTCACCACTCCCACCTTCCACTCACCACTCCCAGCTTCCACTCACCACTCCCACCTTCCACTCACACCTTCCACTCAACACTCCCACCTTCCTTTCACTCACCACTCCCACCTTCCACTCACCACTCTCACATTCCACTCACCACTCCCACCTTCCACTCACCACTCCCACCTTCCACTCACCACTCCCACCTTTCACTCACCACTCCCACCTTCCACTCACACCTTCCACTCAACACTCCCACCTTTCACTCACCACTCCCACCTTTCACTCACCACTCCCACCTTTCACTCACCACTCCCACTCACCACTCCCACCTTCCACTCACCACTCCCACCTTCCACTCACCACTCCCACCTTCCACTCCCACCTTCCACTCACCACTCCCACCTTCCACTCACCACTCCCACCTTTCACTCACCACTCCCACCTTCCACTCACCACTCCCACCTTTCACTCACCACTCCCACCTTCCACTCACACCTTCCACTCAACACTCCCACCTTTCACTCACCACTCCCACCTTTCACTCACCACTCCCACCTTTCACTCACCACTCCCACTCACCACTCCCACCTTCCACTCACCACTCCCACCTTCCACTCACCACTCCCACCTTCCACTCCCACCTTCCACTCACCACTCCCACCTTCCACTCACCACTCCCACCTTTCACTCACCACTCCCACCTTCCACTCACCACTCCCACCTTCCACTCACACCTTCCACTCAACACTCCCACCTTTCACTCACCACTCCCACCTTTCACTCACCACTCCCACCTTCCATTCAACACTCCCACCTTCCACTCAACACTCCCACCTTCCTTTCACTCAACACTCCCACCTTCCTTTCACTCACCACTCTCACATTCCACTCACCACTCCCACCTTCCACTCACCACTCCCACCTTTCACTCACCACTCCCACCTTCCACTCACACCTTCCACTCAACACTCCCACCTTCCACTCACCACTCCCACCTTTCACTCACCACTCCCACTCACCACTCCCACCTTCCACTCACCACTCCCACCTTCCACTCACCACTCCCACCTCTCACTCACCACTCGCACCTTCCACTCACCACTCCCACATTTCCACTCACCACTCCCACCTTCCACTCACCACTCCCACCTTCCACTCACCACTCCCACCTCTCACTCACCACTCGCACCTTCCACTCACCACTCCCACATTTCCACTCACCACTCCCACCTTCCACTCACCACTCCCACCTTCCACTCACCACTCCCACCTTTCATTCACCACTCCCACCTTCCACTCACCACTTCCACCTTTCACTCACCACTCCCACATTTCCACTCACCACTCCCACCTTCTACTCACCACTCCCACCTTCCACTCACCACTCCCACTCACCACTCCCACCTTCCACTCACCACTCCCACCTTCCACTCACCACTCCCACCTTCCACTCACACCTTCCACTCAACACTCCCACCTTTCACTCACCACTCCCACCTTCCACTCACCACTCCCACCTTTCACTCACCACTCCCACCTTTCACTCACCACTCCCACTCACCACTCCCACTCACCACTCCCACCTTTCACTCAACACTCCCACCTTCCACTCACCACTCCCACTCAACAGTCCCACCTTATACTCACCACTTCCACCTTCCACTGACCACTCCCACTCACCACTCCCACCTTCCACTCAACACTCCCACCTTTCATTCAACACTCCCACCTTCCACTCACCACTCCCACTCAACAGTCCCACCTTATACTCACCACTTCCACCTTCCACTGACCACTCCCACCTTCCACTCACCACTCCCACCTTCCACTCCCACCTTCCACTCACCACTCCCACCTTTCACTCACCACTCCCACCTTCCACTCAACACTCCCACCTTTCACTCACCACTCCCACCTTCCACTCACCACTCCCACATTCCACTCACCACTCCCACCTTCCACTCACCACGCTCACCTTCCACTCACCACTCCCACCTTTCACTCACCACTCCCACCTTCCACTCACACCTTCCACTCAACACTCCCACCTTTCACTCAACACTCCCACCTTCCACTCACCACTCCCACCTTTCACTCACCACTCCCACTCACCACTCCCACCTTCCACTCACCACTCCCACCTTCCACTCACCACTCCCACCTCTCACTCACCACTCGCACCTTCCACTCACCACTCCCACATTTCCACTCACCACTCCCACCTTCCACTCACCACTCCCACCTTCCACTCACCACTCCCACCTCTCACTCACCACTCGCACCTTCCACTCACCACTCCCACATTTCCACTCACCACTCCCACCTTCCACTCACCACTCCCACCTTCCACTCACCACTCCCACCTTTCACTCACCACTCCCACCTTCCACTCACACCTTCCACTCAACACTCCCACCTTTCACTCAACACTCCCACCTTCCACTCACCACTCCCACCTTCCACTCACCACTCCCACCTTTCACTCACCACTCCCACATTTCCACTCACCACTCCCACCTTTCACTCACCACTCCCACCTTTCACTCACCACTCCCACCTTCCACTCAACACTCCCACCTTCCTTTCACTCACCACTCCCACCTTTCATTCAACACTCCCACCTTCCACTCACCACGCCCACCTTCCACTCACCACTCCCACCTTTCACTCACCACTCCCACCTTCCACTCACACCTTCCACTCAACACTCCCACCTTTCACTCAACACTCCCACCTTCCACTCACCACTCCCACCTTTCACTCACCACTCCCACTCACCACTCCCACCTTCCACTCACCACTCCCACCTCTCACTCACCACTCCCACCTTCCACTCACCACTCGCACCTTCCACTCACCACTCCCACATTTCCACTCACCACTCCCACCTTCCACTCACCACTCCCACCTTTCACTCACCACTCCCACTCACCACTCCCACTCACCACTCCTACCTTTCACTCACCACTCCCACCTTTCATTCAACACTCCCACCTTCCACTCACCACTCCCACTCAACAGTCCCACCTTATACTCACCACTCCCACCTTCCACTGACCACTCCCACCTTCCACTCCCACCTTCCACTCACCACTCCCACCTTTCACTCACCACTCCCACCTTCCACTCCCACCTTCCACTGACCACTCCCACATTTCCACTGACCACTCCCACCTTTCACTCACCACTCCCACCTTCCACTCACCACTCCCAGACACAATCAGTAATGAATAAGAAATAATTCAAGGTCAGGCTTTTTTCTACCACAGCATTGCTGAATGGATTCTGCATTCTGATTGGTCAGAAGAAAGCAGCATAACACTTGTAGCAAGTGGCTCGCTTCGTAGCAACTACGCCACCCCGAGAAAACGGGGAAAATAACCCAAATAAAATGACACACAAATACGTTCCACTTAAAACAGGCAAGAGGCATGGGTTTCCATACAAATATACATTTTATTTTGAAGTTAAAAAGACCGGCCAAGAATTATTTTTAAAAAAACAGCAACCAACACAGTCAGGCATTGGTTAAAAAAAAAAAAACAGTCACAAGAAGAAATGAACAATCATAGGAGGACTGAGGCTTCATGTATGAAGGGCAGGCTAGTACGACAACACCAGCTATACAAAAGGGAGAAGAACCTCACCAATCAGAATCATACCCACAACATTCACTGCAAATAAACACAGCAATAATAATGACCCTTGGTTAAGTAAAGCCTAAGGTGCAGCCAAGAACTCGGCTTGAGGCGGAAGCAATCGCAGATATTCAAATAGTTTAATGGACAAACGAACAACAAAACAAAGACACTAAGAGAACTTGGCATAATACTGTGGCAAAACTAGACAAACCACAGACCTGGAACACGGTGATCTAGGACAAACAAAAGACAGAGAAGCAGTGCAAAAAATGACTACGTTTACACAGACAGCAGTAATGTAATTATTGACCTTACTCTGAGTAAGATAATAATGTGATTAAGGTGTTTACATGAGTCGCTTTTAGAATACTCCTGTCATGTTCCTGTTTGACATGTTTTAGAACATAATTAGATTAACAGCCCGCGTCATTACATCACCGCGCCCCGACGTCCCTCCAGAATTTCACGTATCGACATACAGTTGGTCTTCGTTATGGTACCGTATACAGTTTTGCGTGTTTTTATTTATTTTTTTTACGAACGCTTTAAGTGCAGTTCATTATTTGTCATGCTGTACGTGCTAATAGACGACTGCTTGAAGCCGTGGGTGTGTCCCAAATCGCGTAGTTACCGTCTATATAGTAGCCGAGATACATGTATTTTTCCCCACTACAGGCCTATAGTAGGAAAGTATGCGATTTGGGACGCAGCCGGACTCTCTTGTTCGCCGTAAAACGTAAAACTGCCGTGTGTGATCGTGTCCTGTCGCAAAATGCGGTGAAAACTCCCACGCGACGTTTATAGTGTGATTAAGGTGTTTACATGTCTGTAATACACGTCCATAATGCGACTAAAACAGCAGTACTCCACCTGTCTTAATTAGATTAGAGCTTACTTCGATTATGACCTTAATTAGATTAAGGTAAGTATAAATTTCAGTTTACATGGTAGTTTCTTAATCAGAGTACGGTCTTAATCGGATTAAGAGTGGATTATTGTTGTCCGTGTAAACGCAGCTAATGGGTATATAGAAGTGTGCTCATTAACAGAACCGTGATTCAGGTACAGATGGTCATGTGACATGTAGTACAGTGCAGTGGCTGATGGGAACTGATGTCCAGAGTTACCTCCTTGATATGTGACAAGCACTCAGCTCCTACGAGGAGAATACAAAAACACAAGAAAAACTAAATCAATTACAATATGCTCAAAGCAGGTAAACAAAAGTAAATATAAAAAAACACTAGACAAAACAAAACAAAAAAAACCTTACTGTCACAAAAACACAGATGACCCCAAACTCAAACTGATAACAGGTAGCAAGTTTACCAAAGCTGACCAAAACCACTACTACCACATAGCAGTATCAGCATAGTTGATAAAGACTGTTACCACAGTTGAATTCGATAAAACTGATCTTAGTGACAGTAACCGACGCAGAGCAAAATAAACAAAATGAAACAGCCCAAGGCAGCCCAAAGCAAGCAAAGCAGTCCAAAACCAAACAGCAACGTGGCTCCACGAGTGAGCGGGAGGAGCTATATCGAAACAACCACACCTCACTCAGCCTGCCTTATCGTGCCTTATCGCATGCACCCTAAGAACAAACAGGTGTTACAACCTCAATTTGGAAAACAGGTGAGATCATTTAGCACGAGGAATAGAACTAAACGATCTGCCTCCCGTGATCCGATGACGTGATACTCCGTTCAGAAGATTTCACCCTCAGAACCAAAGAGCAGAGAATATTTTCTGATATGTACGTCTAGAACACACACACACACACTCACTCCAACGTATTTACATTTTTCAGCTTTATTTTGCACTTCTGTTATCTGATTCTGGATCCCAACGTAGCAAATCATTTCCTCATTCTGTCTGAGAAGAACCGAGCAGTGACATGCAGTCTGAGAGAGCAGCAGTGCTCTGATCATCCAGAGAGATTTGACCCCTGTTAGCAGGTGTTGTGTAAGGAGAGTGTGTGTGGACGTTGTTACTGGGAGGTGGAGTGGAGCGGTGATGTGTACATCTCAGTGTCATATAAAGAGATCAGGAGGAAAGGGAGGGGGTGGTGAGTGTGAGTTTGGACACAACAGTCAGTCCTGGAGTCTGTGGTCTTCTTCTTCTTCTTCTTCTCTCTCTTTCCATGACGACGTTAAAACTGAGCTCAGAGGTCCATCGTCCTCCAGAACAGGAGTGTATGTGGATCACAGTGCAGGAACTCTGTCCTTCTACAGCGTCTCTGACACGATGAAGCTCCTCCACAGAGTCCACACCACATTCACTCAGCCTCTATAGTATCCTCTGTTCAATTTATATATTTTATTATGTATATATATATAGATATATGTATATATAATTGACTATTTCCAAAGTTTCGAAAGATGAATCTGTTTTTGTACACACCACTTTTATAACTTATTTCATAAAAAAAAAGAATCAATTTTTAAAATCGATTCATTTCAATTCGTTGTTTTTTTAAATCGGCGCATTGATCCAAATCGTCCCATCGTCACGCCGCAACCAACGCCGCGCAGTCAGAGTGACAAAATCCCCTCCGTGTGTTTGAGCGCGAGAAAAGAAAAAGAACGCAGAGTGTTCGGAGACAGCGGCGGAGAATTACGAGTGCGCACGTATTATAATAATAAGGATCACAATACTGTAATGTTTAGATAATTATATAAGTTGCTAGTGACGGGTAAGTGTCGCACACTGTACAGCGTCCTAAACGGGTATTGTCTGTTGCTTAACCGACATTATTTCCGCTTGCAGTCTGCTCTGCGCTTAGCGTTGTCCCACTGTCGTCTCTTACCGCAAAACACCAAACACGACGTGTGGTCGGTTCTAATCCCGGCACGTCACTGGAGTTCTAGGCTGTATTTGTAACTAATCGCGGTGGACTTTCAGCCTTTAACGTACGACGAGCGTTCGTATTTGTGAACGGGTTTTTAAACAGTAAACATGCCAAACCGGTAATAAACCGAATCCGCTGTTCAGGCTAGTTCACACTACACGTGTGCAGATCACCGTGCTGTTCAGACCGCACGACTTCCTGTCTCGTGATCGGGAGTCTCGAAGTCGTCGTGATTGCTCGGCGACTCTGTCACCTGGGGTCCAAACTGTGTTTTGTCGTGAAAACACTCGCGAGAAGTGACACGGATAGATAGACACAACGGGAAAACCACGCGTGAAAGAGGAGTTGTTTTTTGGAGGTGGACGCAGGACAGAAACGAGCGGCGCGAGCTGTTCTCATGGGTTTCCCTTCCTCACGGTGACCTGACTCCACGCCTTGGTCTCTCACTGGCTGTAGCTCGCCGCCACAATCGCTGCCAGCGACCACACGTTTCACACCGCACGAAGTGGAGTCACATTCAACACTCCAGAGACAGCTCCAGATATTTAGCATGCCTATCGTGTACCTGTCGTCGAGTAGCTCGCACGTGACGATCGACTGCCGATTGGGGAGCGCCGAATACTCACCTCCGGTTAAAGGGGTTTTCTCACAAAATCTTACGGTGTGAACTAGGCTTTACTTAAAGACGGAATAAACACCCCTCCCACCTTCCACTCACCCCTCCCACCTTCCACTCACCACTCCCACCTTCCACTCACACCTTCCACTCAACACTCCCACCTTTCATTCAACACTCCCACCTTCCACTCACCACTCCCACCTTCCACTCACCACTCACACCTTCCACTCCCACCTTCCACTCACCACTCCCACCTTCCACTCACCACTCACACCTTCCACTCCCACCTTCCACTCACCACTCCCACCTTCCACTCACCACTCACACCTTCCACTCACCACTCACACCTTCCACTCCCACCTTCCACTCACCACTCACACCTTCCACTCCCACCTTCCACTCAACACTCCCACCTTTCATTCACCACTCCCACCTTTCATTCACCCCTCCCACCTTCCACTCACCACTCCCACCTTCCACTCACCACTCCCACCTTCCACTCACCACTCCCACCTTTCATTCACCCCTCCCACCTTCCACTCACACCTTCCACTCAACACTCCCACCTTTCATTCAACACTCCCACCTTCCACTCACCACTCCCACCTTTCACTCACCACTCCCACCTTCCACTCACCACTCCCACCTTTCATTCACCACTCCCACCTTTCATTCACCCCTCCCACCTTCCACTCACCACTCCCACCTTCCACTCACCACTCCCAGCTTCCACTCACCACTCCCACCTTCCACTCACCACTCCCACCTTCCACTCACCACTCCCACCTTTCATTCACCCCTCCCACCTTCCACTCACACCTTCCACTCAACACTCCCACCTTTCATTCAACACTCCCACCTTCCACTCACCACTCCCACCTTTCACTCACCACTCCCACCTTCCACTCACCACTCCCACCTTTCATTCACCCCTCCCACCTTCCACTCACCACTCCCACCTTCCACTCACCACTCCCACCTTCTACTCACCACTCCCACCTTCTACTCACCACTCCCACCTTCCACTCACCACTCCCACCTTTCACTCACCACTCCCACCTTCCACTCACCACTCCCACCTTTCATTCACCACTCCCACCTTCCACTCACCACTCCCACCTTCCACTCACCACTCCCACCTTCCACTCACCACTCTCACATTCCACTCCCACCTTCCACTCACCACTCCCACCTTTCACTCACCACTCCCACTCACCATTCCCACCTTCCACTCAACACTCCCACCTTCCACTCACCACTCCCACATTCCACTCACCACTCTCACATTCCACTCACCACTCCCACTCACCACTCCCACCTTCCACTCACCACTCCCACTCACCACTCCCACCTTCCACTCACCACTCCCACCTTTCACTCACCACTCCCACATTTCACTCACCACTCCCACCTTTCATTCACCCCTCCCACCTTCCACTCACCACTCCCACCTTCCACTCACCACTCCCACCTTCTACTCACCACTCCCACCTTCTACTCACCACTCCCACCTTCCACTCACCACTCCCACCTTTCACTCACCACTCCCACCTTCCACTCACCACTCCCACCTTTCATTCACCACTCCCACCTTCCACTCACCACTCCCACCTTCCACTCACCACTCCCACCTTCCACTCACCACTCTCACATTCCACTCCCACCTTCCACTCACCACTCCCACCTTTCACTCACCACTCCCACTCACCACTCCCACCTTCCACTCACCACTCCCACCTTCCACTCACCACTCCCACATTCCACTCACCACTCTCACATTCCACTCACCACTCCCACTCACCACTCCCACCTTCCACTCACCACTCCCACCTTTCACTCACCACTCCCACATTTCACTCACCACTCCCACCTTCCACTCACTACTCCCACCTTCCACTCACCACTCCCACCTTTCACTCACCACTCCCACCTTTCACTCACCACTCCCACCTTCCACTCACCACTCTCACATTCCACTCACCACTCCCACTCACCACTCCCACCTTCCACTCACCACTCCCACCTTCCACTCACCACTCCCACATTTCACTCACCACTCCCACCTTCCACTCACCACTCCCACCTTCCACTCACCACTCCCACCTTTCACTCACCACTCCCACCTTCCACTCACCACTCCCAGACACAATGAGTAACCAATAAGAAATAACTCAAGGTCAGGCTTTTTTCTACCACAGCACTGCTGAATGAATTCTGGATTCTGATTGGTCAGAAGAAAGCAGCATAACACTAACAGTGCAGCTGTGACTTAAAGTGTCGTTACATCTCTGGGGAAGATTTTTTTGTGTGGCTGTTTCCTAGCACACCCCCCGTCCCCCGCGGCTTTAGCTATGGAGATAATCAGGGTAAAGTCTATGATGATTATAGTCTAGAAAACATGAAGGCACAATGCAACGGCACAAAAGAGCAGCGTAAAACCGTAATCTAATCTGCTGCACCCTTCTGTAACCTTATCCTGGGCTTTCTCCTCTCCCAGTTTTTAACGAGACTTGCGCAACCTTTCGCGTGTTTGAAATTCTAAGCAAAGTTCCGTACGTGAGCCTGTTTGTAAGTCTGTAAGATTTCTTTGTCCCTTTTGTAGCGTGTAGATTTTTAGCTGGTTGTTTTTGTTTTAAATTTGGGAGTGCGTTTTCCAGCAGTGGATGACTAACTCGGCGTTTGCGTAGCTCCTGTGCGCTGCTTTGTAGACTGCGTAATAGACAGTACGAACGCGGATCTCACCCGCAGCCGTGACCCGTGACCTATCGAGTTCTGAAAGTTCTGAAAACAACTCTCTCACTGAAACACAGGATTAGTTGGATTGGACTGGATTAGTTTTGATGTAGCTGATATTCTGCTGAATTCTTACATCTCCATCTTTAACAAGTCTTTATTTCACTATTTATTCTCACTACAGAGGGTGTACATCAGTAGTCACCAACCCTGTTCCTGGGGGGCATTCCAGAAAACAGGTTTTGCGACTTTACCTGGGTAAGTTTACTCGGCGTTCACGGATGATCTCCACTTTTGGTTTCAAAAAAACGGAAGCAACTTTCCGGGGATGTACGTTGCCATAACAACTTATTCTCTGAACATAACCTGGTCTGGAGCACTACCTTTTTTTTTTTTTTTTTTTTTTTGTAGAAGGTCCGTCTCTGTGTCACATCTTGTCTAATTCGCCGTCTCAGACGGACCTTCTACAGCTCCTTTGCAGGAAGACACCGTGATAATTCAATATGATTGATATCAGAATTGTCTGTAATACATACACAAACCAATTATTTTTAATCAGGACAACTGCAAACAATTTATTTATTTATTTTTTTTACACTGCCAAGATTCTGTGTGGACGTAGACGGACCCTCGTCTGTACAGGAATCCTCAGCCGTGATCTTTAAGGAGACGATGACAACGATTCAATAATCACATATTTAAAAAAAAAAGAAGGAAAAATGAAAAGAAAAGGGAATGCGTTATATGTTAAACGTCTGTGGGCCTCCCAGCATCTTCATTTTGTACCTCTGTCACAGCGGACGTGATCTCTTCATCTTCATCCTACAGTGCACGTTACTAATGAGGTCTGGTCTCGCAAACAGAAACAATACCTGAAGACAATATAGTCACGTTCAGCTGTGGCAGGACGTTCTGCTGCAGAAGGGTCCGCTAATACGCAACTGTAAGGAAATGAAATCATGTACATTCCCAGACAAATACAACTAATACACAAAGACGTAAGGAACATCTAGTAGGGACACTACAATTACGATTACAGTACTAATATGCTACACATACGTTTTACCAAGCCACTTATATCATCGTGGGAGGTAGCCGACTCTGATGAACTTCCCCCTGGATTAAGGGACGGGTCCAGCTCCTCACCCGGAGTGAGAGAAGGTGCTGGTGATCCCCCAGCCATTTTACCGGGGCTCTGCTCTTCCTGTGGATATAGAGCGCCTAGAGAAAAGTTATTATAGAAGGTCGGGCCGATTAGTTAGGACCTAACTAATATTAGGTTACAATTTAGATTACGTCTAATCATCGCCTTAAGAAGTTCTTGATCAGCAACAAGGTGCGTTAGATTTTGGTTGGAGATGAAGAGGGTTGGTGACCACTAATCACTACAGTATATTACAGGGTGTCCCAAAAGTGTCCAGGGGGAAATTAACACATTTTCGAGCGAAATGTCTTCCACAATTTTGTCATACTTAAGTATATATATAATGTTATAGCAGCTCTAAACATATTTTGTCCCGGAGACAAAAAAAAAAAAAAAAAAAAAAAAGCACAGCTTGTAAGAAAGAAGTGACAGTTGTGGATGAGAACCTCGGCCGGACTTCGTTGAACTTTGAACACGTGAGATAAACGCAATAAGCAATAAGTTTGAGCCGGATCAGTGTTTGGACACGTTGAGGAACAGAATGCTTGAATTCATGCTGGGACAACAGTGTTGGAAAACCATCACAATACCGCCTGTAACCAGCAGATGGCAGTCTTATTAATGTTTTCAAAACACTACCACATGTTTGGTCTTATTATACTTAACGAGGTCCTTCCATTGCTATCCTTATTAATACAGATAATTAATGCTATGCTGCAAGTTTTTGTACAAAACACGGGACAAGACAAACGTCCCCACAAGGTCAGATATTGCTATCCATTTTCGGGGACACCCGAAAGACTCAATCCGATTGTTCATTTACATTATAATTAGAGTTACACCACTTTACCGGTTCTGTCCGCATCAACATGAGTGACGTGAATAACGTGAATAACGTGAGACATACGGCATAGCCTCAAAAATAGTAATAATTATATATATACAGTATCTCACAAAAGTGAGTACACCCCTCACATTTTTGTAAATGTTTGATTATATCTTTCAATGTGACAACACTGAAGAAAGGACACTTTGCTACAATGTAAAGTAGTGAGTGTACAGCTTGTGTAACAGTGTAAATTTGCTGTCCCCTCAAAATAACTCAACACACAGCCATTAATGTCTAAACCGCTGCCAACAAAAGTGAATACACCCCTAAGTGAAAATGTACAAATTGACACTGTTACACAAGCTGTACACTCACTACTTTACATTGTAGCAAACTGTCCTTTCTTCAGTGTCGTCACATGAAAATATACAATCAAATATTTACACAAATGCGAGGGGTGTACTCACTTTTATGAGATACTGTGTATGTATTTTAAAAGACGTCAAGAGGCGTCAATCTCACTTAAGGCTATGTTTCTTATTGTTTCCCAAAAAGCTAATATCATTAACCAGGGTTGCCAGGTTCCAGCAAAATTCAGATTATTTGCTACAAATGTTAATAGCGCGAGCGTGGGACAGAGCAATTCCCGCCCCAACGGCCCTCTATCAACACGTGTTGCATTTTGGACCACTAGGTGCAGTAATAATTGTACCCATAACCCAATACCCATGGCACGCTTTGATGACTGGCGGGAATAGTGAATATATTTATCTATTAACGTCGACTTGTTCAATCTAAGCATAATTTGGGAAATCTGCTTCACGCGACGACGCGGACGTGAAAGAATCCGTACGCGTCGCTTCGTTTGGGACCCGCTCAGTCTGGGGCTCGTCTCTTAGCGAGACTAAAGTGCAAACGTGAGCGGTAGATCCGGTAGAGGGTATAATATTCAGATCACATCGCATCATGGTGCTCGAATGGAGGACTAATTCTATTAGGTCTGAGAAGGATCCGGTGCATCGCACTGACGCCTGGCTGAATTAAAGCCTAAACGGACTGGATACGGTCCGTCAGAGCCGATTAGAAAACAGCGACGTGAAACAGAGAGAGAGAGAGAGAGAGAGAGAGAGTCTCCATGTTCAGCCTTGTCTAAATGTGACTAAGAACAAGAGTAATTAAAGAAAACGCTTATAATAAAAACACTGTTGAATTCTGGACGAGGATTTTACCTGGGCCGCGTTCGTGTCTGTATAATTGCGAAACGATAAGATGACGAGTCAGATTGATGGCGGCGAGGCGATGCGAGGCGAGGCGATGCGAGGAAGCCCGTTTCACTTATGTACGTTAGTTCCAGACGAGCGAGCTTTAGAGAATAAACCGGTACGTAATTGCACCCTGATTAGCCGTCAGTTATCGAATTAGCCATTTGGTCTGTTTGCCGTCTTCCGCGCGGCTATCGGAGGTCCCGACTGTACCGTAACGTGAGAGAGGAAGACGTGAGCATCATCAGCTTCGTAATGAAGCTTCAAAATGACTAGCCTCATGTATTACCCGAAGATCACGCCGCTCCAGCGTTCTCCGTATGTTCTCTTCCGTATTCTTATATCGCTAATCTTTTCCCAGTCCAAACGCCGGACTTATTCGCTCTTAACCAATCAGGGACGACGTGGAACTTTTACATCCAGCTCGTCATGTAGAGTCCGAGTCCGGGTGGCTGGGTGAGACGACGATAGAATATAATTAGAATATCAATATCGCGTAGCATATGGGTCGAAAAGAATCGCTCGGCCCCTACACGCGTGCACGCAAACGAGCGCGCCATCGATACGGTCCGGGCAGAAAAGGACACACGTGAGGCGACCTTCGTAAGATTCGAAATATTTATTAAGACATGATGACGTTCTTAAATAAAATCGCTTCTCACCCGAAACAGTTCTTGCATAGATTATATTACAATACCGATTTAATAAAAAAAAAAAAAGGATTACAAAACAAAGCGGTTATAAAAAATAAACTCCTCCTCTTCTTCTTTTTCTTCTTCATTGTCTTCCTCAGCAGAGAACATCGCTGTACTAACGTCATGTAATTCAGATCATATTTGGAAACGCTTCGTGCAGCAAATGGAGCGAGTGACGCGAGAGGCGAGACGGACAGAACCCGAGTAAGAAATAAATCTCGTAGCAGAAGCCGAGAACGCACGCGGGTTACGTGAAACACGACGGCGTATAAAAACAGGTTGTTTTTTTTTTTTACACGGATTATTGGGTTTGTTTCTTTCGGGGGGGGATTCTTGAGTGTTTGAAAATGAAATCAAAGTGTAATATTTTGTACTGAACTACTGGTTAATGGACATGTAATAATTCATTAATCGTTCAGTTGATTATTATTATTATTTATTTATTTATTTATTTTTTAAATCATGGTTATGATTTTCTGCAGCATTTTTGAAAAGGAAAAAAAAAAGAAAGGTATTAAATTGAAATATTCCTAACGTTTATCGATGTTCACAGCACAGTGGCGGCGTTTCGACCGGTCAGAAGGTGTTTCTATTCCCGGCAGCTCTGTTCGAAGTTCACGTTTCTATGGTAACGCTCCACGTAAACGCATCTTCTGCTTCTCTGACAGTCCGAGGTGAAGCTGGAAAGTCTTCCCGGGGGATGAGTTTACTCTTTTGTTTTTTTAAAAAAAAATTTTGACGACTTGGCTGAATTCGTGTAGCGACGACGTCACGTGACGCGTCTTTTGTCCAAATCTGTGGGAAATCGGTGGTTGTTTCAAACCCCCCCCCCCCCCCCCAAAAAAAAAAAACGTGCAAGCTCGTCCGAACGTTGCGGAGTTTGCGTGATTGAGAGACTGGTGAAAAGAGAAGTGGGGCAGGTGAAGGAAAGACTGTTTACGAGTACGCTAACGTAAACGCGGTACAAAATCGGCAAACCGCCGCGATGTACGACGGATAAAACCGCTTCAGGATTCGCCGGAAAATAATCTGCTTTTATTTTCGAACGTGAAATCTGCTTCGTCGGATCACGCGGTTGTGGATTACTTTCCTAGAATGATTTTAATACTCCGGACGAGGCGGTTTCCGTGTGAGGATGTTAAAAGGAACTGGAAATGGTGTCGCTTCATTTCATAACAGAATGGTCTTACTGGTTTGATGAAGAGAATGTGGATGTTGTTGTTGTTGTTGTTGTTGTTGTTTTCAACCTTTTCTTATGTTTGAATTTTTTAGAAACCGTGAAGCAAGTCCGTGAAATGTGAACGACCCTCAAGCTTTACTCTTCTATACAGGATGATGATGATGATGATGATGTTTCCGAGCTTTACATATTCACTTACTAGAATGCATTAGGTTCATTCATGTTTACATTAAACAAAGCCTGCGTGTGTGTGTGTGTGTGTGTGTGTGTGTCACTGGGATGACCTTGCGCCTTTGTTATTTTGTTGGGGGTGAAATGGCCCGTGACCGGGACGGCCTGATGCCAGGAAGAGCCTGACGTCTGAGAGCGGTGAAGTCAGATGGCTCTCGTTTCAGTTGGTTAGAAAGGCCAGAGTGCACCATAGCGACAGATGAGCGAACAGCGGGAGCCCGGGCGTAAATATCGCAGTCACACACACACACACACGCACACACACACACACGCACACACACACACACTGCTCTTTCCGGTGCTTTATTTATTCATTTGTTTATTTAAGAAGGTTGCAGGATGGCGATAGCGTATCTCGACTCACAAGAAAACTGCAGCGAATTAAAAAGCTTTAAGCGAGCACGAAGCGTATAACGGCGCCATGTACACTGTTCATAAACGTCTCGGTGTTTACGGCGGCTTTTCTTCACGATGATGAGGTCGATAACTTAAAAACGTTTCATTTCAACAATGCCGTGTTGTTGTTGTTGTTGTTATTTGTCCCCGTCCCCGCCCCAGCCCCCGCCCCATGCTAGTCCTGGACGAAAAGATCTCAGGTTCGTACAAAAATCTAAGAAGCATAAATAAACAGTTCAGGATGTGTGCAAGAACGTTTACAAGAACAAATCCGACGTTTCATGTGTGTGTGTGTGTGTGTGTGTCCTCCCCGCCCTCCTCGATCGAGTATTAAAATTGTCTTTGATCCTCGACTGCGCTTGTGCAAAAGTTTCTTAACTGTGCCCGTAAACAGGAAGAGTCTTACAGCTCGAAGAAAAGCCCAGTAGAAAGGGTTGCGTGAACAGGGTAGACGTTCCGCCAGACAGGATCCTGTTCGTGAACAATCGTCCGCTTGTGTACGTACTACTGCAGCTATGCAATGAAAATACATTCCACGTGAGTCCATGATGTGGCGTACAGCTCAGGAGAAAACACTCTCGGCTCAGTCGGCGTGTTCGCCGCGTCTAAAGTCCGAATCGGGTTTAGAAGGTTCTCCGCTCTGTATCCGGAACATTCTGATTCGTCACGTAAAAAAAAAAAAACCCTAAAAACCGAATTGTTCAGGAATATGCTCCACTCGTACCCGAGTCGAGTTCTGCCGTCTGTACCTCCTTTTCTATGTTATATCTGTTTGTCAGGTTTCCTCTCTGGTAGCGTACGTCCTCCGGGGTCTGAGGTCCTAAACGTGCCTTTTCATGTGGAGCGCCAGGTGGTCGGACCGCGAGAAGCACCTGCGAGAGAAACGGAAAGAACGTGGATATCAAAAAGAAATAAATAAAAGGACCCTAACCCTATGTAGCGCTCCCTACCGAATGAGTTTTTTTCTTCTTCTTCGTTTCTTTAAATTTACTGTAAGATAATTCTATTTATTTATTTATTTGAGAGATCAGGAACGACAGATGGTGCTGCTGGGCGTCCTACCAGCTGGTCTAGGAGGTCCTACAGGTTCTGTGCTGTATTTAAGGCTCGGTTTAGGCAGGGAGACCCTGTGGACACTCTTCTGACTGACACACACACACACACACACACACACACACTTACAATCTTATTATAATGGTAATCGGAGTCTCTCCTGACAGCAGTGGATTCCCGAAGGTGTCCAGAAAGGACAAGTGAGTGTAAAAGGCGTGAAGGACTTATTTACATCAAAGAGCGCTATATTGGAGGATTAATATCGTAGTTAATATCAGAGGGTTAATATCGGAGGATTAATATCGGAGTTAATATTGGAGGATTAATATCGTAGTTAATATCAGAGGGTTAATATTGGAGGATTAATATCGGAATTAATATCAGAAGGTTAATATCGGAGTTAATATCAGAGGGTTAATATTGGAGGATTAATATCGGAATTAATATCAGAAGGTTAATATCGGAGTTAATATCAGAGGGTTAATATCGGAGCGTTAATACTGGAGGGTTAATATCGGAGGGTTAATATCGGAGTTAATATCAGAGGGTTAATACCGGAGAGTTAATGTCAGGGGTTAATATCGAAGAGTTAATGTCGGGGGTTAATGTCGGAGAGTTAATGTCAGAGTTAATATCGGAGAGTTAATGTCGTTAATATCGAAGAGTTAATGTCGGGGGTTAATATCGGAGAGTTAATGTCAGAGTTAATGTCGGGGGTTAATATCGGAGAGTTAATGTCGGAGCATTAATGTCGGGGGTTAATATCGGAGAGTTAATGTCAGAGTTAATATCGGAGAGTTAATGTCAGAGTTAATATCGGAGAGTTAATGTCAGAGTTAATATCGGAGAGTTAATGTCAGAGTTAATGTCGGGGGTTAATATCGGAGAGTTAATGTCAGAGTTAATATCGGAGAGTTAATGTCGGAGTTAATATCGGAGAGTTAATGTCAGAGTTAATATCGGAGAGTTAATGTCAGAGTTAATGTCGGGGTTAATGTCGGAGAGTTAATGTCAGAGTTAATGTCGGGGTTAATGTCGGAGAGTTAATGTCAGAGTTAATGTCGGAGCATTAATGTCGGGGGTTAATATCGGAGAGTTAATGTCAGAGTTAATGTTGGAGCATTAATGTCGGGGGTTAATATCGGAGAGTTAATGTCAGAGTTAATGTCGGGGTTAATGTCGGAGAGTTAATGTCAGAGTTAATGTTGGAGCATTAATGTCGGGGGTTAATATCGGAGAGTTAATGTCAGAGTTAATATCGGAGAGTTAATGTCAGAGTTAATGTCGGGGTTAATGTCGGAGAGTTAATGTCAGAGTTAATGTTGGAGCATTAATGTCGGGGGTTAATATCGGAGAGTTAATGTCGGGGGTTAATATTAGAGAGTTAATGTCGGAGAGTTAATGTCAGAGAGTTAATGTCGGGGGTTAATATTGGAGAGTTAATATCGGAGAGTTAATGTCGGGGGTTAATATTAGAGAGTTAATGTCGGAGAGTTAATGTCAGAGAGTTAATGTTGGGGTTAATATCGGCGAGTTAATGTCGGCGAGTTAATGTCGGAGAGTTAATGTCAGAGTTAATGTCGGGGGTTAATGTCGGAGAGTTAATGTCGGGGTTAATATCGGACAGTTAATGTCGGAGGTTAATATCGGAGAGTTAATGTCAGACTTAATGTCGGGGGTTAATGTCAGGGGTTAATGTCGGAGAGTTAATGTCGGAGAGTTAATGTCGGAGAGTTAATGTCGGGGGTTAATGTCGGAGAGTTAATGTCAGAGTTAATGTCGGGGGTTAATATCGGAGAGTTAATGTCGGGGTTAATATCGGACAGTTAATGTCGGAGGTTAATATCGGAGAGTTAATGTCAGAGTTAATATCGGAGAGTTAATGTCAGAGTTAATGTCGGGGGTTAATGTCGGAGAGTTAATGTCAGAGTTAATGTTGGAGCATTAATGTCGGGGGTTAATATCGGAGAGTTAATGTCGGGGGTTAATATCGGAGAGTTAATGTCAGAGTTAATATCGGAGAGTTAATGTCAGAGAGTTAAAATTGGAGAGTTAATGTCGGGGGTTAATATTGGAGAGTTAATATCGGAGAGTTAATGTCAGAGTTAATGTCGGGGGTTAATGTCGGAGAGTTAATGTCGGGGGTTAATATCGGAGAGTTAATGTCGGGGTTAATATTGGAGAGTTAATGTTGGAGAGTTAATGTTGGAGAGTTAATGTCAGAGAGTTAATGTTGGGGGTTAATGTCGGAGAGTTAATGTCGGGGGTTAATATCGGAGAGTTAATGTCGGGGTTAATATTGGAGAGTTAATGTTGGAGAGTTAATGTCGGAGAGTTAATGTCGGGGGTTAATGTCGGAGAGTTAATGTCGGAGAGTTAATGTCGGAGAGTTAATGTCAGAGTTAATGTCGGAGAGTTAATGTCGGAGAGTTAATGTCAGAGTTAATGTCGGGGGTTAATGTCGGAGAGTTAATGTCAGAGTTAATGTCGGGGGTTAATGTCGGAGAGTTAATGTCAGAGTTAATGTCGGGGGTTAATATCGGAGAGTTAATGTCGGGGTTAATATCGGACAGTTAATGTCGGAGGTTAATATCGGAGAGTTAATGTCGGGGGTTAATGTCGGAGAGTTAATGTCAGAGTTAATATCGGAGAGTTAATGTCAGAGTTAATATCGGAGAGTTAATGTCAGAGAGTTAATATCGGAGAGTTAATGTCAGAGAGTTAAAATTGGAGAGTTAACGTCGGGGGTTAATATTAGAGAGTTAATGTCGGAGCGTTAATGTCAGAGAGTTAATGTCGGGGGTTAATATCGGAGAGTTAATGTCGGGGTTAATATTGGAGAGTTAATGTCGGAGAGTTAATGTCAGAGAGTTAATGTCGGGGGTTAATATTGGAGAGTTAATATCGGAGAGTTAATGTCAGAGTTAATGTCGGGGGTTAATGTCGGAGAGTTAATGTCGGAGAGTTAATGTCAGAGTTAATGTCGGAGAGTTAATGTCGGAGAGTTAATGTCGGGGGTTAATGTCGGAGAGTTAATGTCAGAGTTAATGTCGGGGGTTAATATCGGAGAGTTAATATCGGGGTTAATATCGGACAGTTAATGTCGGAGGTTAATATCGGAGAGTTAATATCGGGGTTAATATCGGACAGTTAATGTCGGGGGTTAATATCGGAGAGTTAATATCGGGGTTAATATCGGACAGTTAATGTCGGAGGTTAATATCGGAGAGTTAATGTCAGAGTTAATGTCGGGGGTTAATGTCGGAGAGTTAATGTCAGAGTTAATGTTGGAGCATTAATGTCGGGGGTTAATATCGGGGAGTTAATGTCAGAGTTAATATCGGAGAGTTAATGTCAGAGTTAATATCGGAGAGTTAATGTCAGAGAGTTAATATCGGAGAGTTAATGTCAGAGAGTTAATATCAGAGAGTTAATGTCGGGGGTTAATATTGGAGAGTTAATGTCGGAGAGTTAATGTCAGAGAGTTAATGTCGGGGGTTAATATTGGAGAGTTAATATCGGAGAGTTAATGTCAGAGTTAATGTCGGGGGTTAATGTCGGAGAGTTAATGTCGGAGAGTTAATGTCGGAGAGTTAATGTCAGAGTTAATGTCGGAGAGTTAATGTCGGAGAGTTAATGTCGGAGAGTTAATGTCGGAGAGTTAATGTCGGAGAGTTAATGTCGGAGAGTTAATGTCGGGGGTTAATGTCAGAGTTAATGTCGGGGGTTAATATCGGAGAGTTAATATCGGGGTTAATATCGGACAGTTAATGTCGGAGGTTAATATCGGAGAGTTAATGTCAGAGTTAATGTTGGAGCATTAATGTCGGGGTTAATATCGGAGAGTTAATGTCAGAGTTAATATCGGAGAGTTAATGTCAGAGTTAATATCGGAGAGTTAATGTCAGAGAGTTAAAATTGGAGAGTTAACGTCGGGGGTTAATATTAGAGAGTTAATGTCGGAGCGTTAATGTCAGAGAGTTAATGTCGGGGGTTAATATCGGAGAGTTAATGTCGGGGTTAATATTGGAGAGTTAATGTCGGAGAGTTAATGTCAGAGTTAATGTCGGGGGTTAATGTTGGAGAGTTAATGTCAGAGTTAATGTCGGGGGTTAACGTCGGAGAGTTAATGTCAGAGTTAATGTCGGGGTTAATATCGGAGAGTTAATGTCGGGGTTAATATTGGAGAGTTAATGTCGGAGAGTTAATGTCAGAGTTAATGTCGGGGGTTAACGTCGGAGAGTTAATGTCAGAGTTAATGTCGGGGTTAATATCGGACAGTTAATGTCGGAGGTTAATATCGGAGAGTTAATGTCGGGGTTAATATCGGAGAGTTAATGTCGGGGTTAATATCGGACAGTTAATGTCGGAGGTTAATATCGGAGAGTTAATGTCGGGGTTAATATCGGAGAGTTAATGTCGGGGTTAATATCGGAGAGTTAATGTCGGGGTTAATATCAGAGAGTTAATGTCGGGGTTAATATCAGAGAGTTAATGTCAGAGTTAATATCGGAGAGTTAATGTCAGAGTTAATGTCGGGGGTTAATATCGGAGAGTTAATGTCGGGGTTAATATAGGAGAGTTAATGTCAGAGTTAATGTCGGAGCATTAATGTCGGGGGTTAATATCGGAGAGTTAATGTCAGAGTTAATGTCGGGGGTTAATGTCGGAGAGTTAATGTCAGAGTTAATATCGGAGAGTTAATGTCAGAGAGTTAATATTGGAGAGTTAATGTCAGAGTTAATATCGGAGAGTTAATGTCAGAGTTAAAATTGGAGAGTTAATGTCGGGGGTTAATATTAGAGAGTTAATGTCGGAGAGTTAATGTCGGGGGTTAATATCGGAGAGTTAATGTCGGGGTTAATATTGGAGTTAATGTCGGAGAGTTAATGTCAGAGTTAATGTCAGAGTTAATGTCGGGGGTTAATATTGGAGAGTTAATGTCGGAGAGTTAATGTCAGAGTTAATGTCAGAGTTAATGTCGGGGGTTAATATTGGAGAGTTAATGTCGGAGAGTTAATGTCAGAGTTAATGTCAGAGTTAATGTCGGGGGTTAATATCGGAGAGTTAATGTCGGAGAGTTAATGTCAGAGTTAATGTCGGGGGTTAATGTCGGAGAGTTAATGTCGGGGTTAATATCGGACAGTTAATGTCGGAGGTTAATATCGGAGAGTTAATGTCGGGGGTTAATATCGGAGAGTTAATGTCGGGGTTAATATCGGAGAGTTAATGTCGGGGGTTAATATCGGAGAGTTAATGTCGGGGGTTAATATCGGAGAGTTAATATCGGAGAGTTTGATGTCCAACTTCAATCCAACTGTCAATCATTCCACATTTATATGTCTGTTGACTCATTTGTCATATCGTTAAAAAAAATCGCCATAACTCTACGATACGTATCATAACATATCGTAACGTTACACCGCTAACTTGCTGTCTGTCTGCCTCTCTCGCATGTTTCAATCTGTCTGCGTCTCTCGCTTTAAAAAAAATCTGTCTCTCTGCCGCTCTCACAATTTTCCAATTGTCTGTCTGCCCCTCTCTCGAATTTCAATCTGTCTGTCTGCCTCTCTCCCAATTTTCAAACTGTCTGCCTCTCTCGAATTTCAAACTGTCTGTCTGCTTCTCTCTCGAATTTCAATCTGTCTGTCTGCCTCTCTCTTGATTTTCAAACTGTCTGTCTGCCTTTCTCTCCCAATTTTCAAACTATCTGACTGCCTCTCTCCCAATTTTCAAACTGTCTGCCTTTCTCGAATTTCAAACTGTCTGTCTGCCTCTCTCTTGATTTTCAAACTGCCTGTCTGCCTCTCACAATTTTCAAACCGTCTGTCTGCCTTTCTCTCACAATTTTCAATGTCTGTCTCCTTCTCTCTTGATTTTCAATCTGTCCTTCTGTCTCTCTCTCTGTCCCTTTCTCTCTCTTTACCTTCCTAGCCTGTCTGTGCCTTTCTCTGTCTGCCTCTCTCTCTTTTCCTTTTTCCCCCCACAGTCTGTCTCCATCTCTTTTCCTTTTATCCCCACAGTCTGTCTGTGTCCCTCACTGTTGGTCTTTCTGTCTCTCTCACTCCGTCTGTCTCTCTTTGCCTTCTCCCTCCCCCACAGTCTGCCTGTCTCTCTCTCTCTTGGTCTCTGTCTCTCAGTCTGTCTCTCTGGATAGTGTCTGAGACCTACCCTTTCCTCACAGCCCAGATAGTCTACACTACATTTCTACAGACGCAGAATTCCTGGGCTGTTAGAGCGATTAGATCCCGGTGCACGTTCCCGTTCCACGCCTGGCACGCGACTGAGCGTTCGGTGTCCTGCCCGTCACCGCACCTTTGTTCTGCGTCTCTCGTCAAACCGTGATGATGAAACGTCCGCGAAAGCCTCACCTGTCGCAGTGCGCGCACTTGAAGGGCTTGGCGCCCGTGTGTTTGCGGTAGTGTCTCGTCAGTTCGTCGCTGCGTGCGAAACGCCACTCGCAGCCTTCCCATGAGCACTTGTAGGGTTTCTCACCTAGAGAGAGAGACACACACACACACACACAGACCTCAAGGGATTGCTGCAACAATCGAAATCAGTGTTCATCAGCCTGCATCAAAACAAGCAGAGTTTATAAAAATACACGATGGGGAGAGAGAGAGAGAGCGAGGGAGGGAGCGAGAGAGAGTTATTCATGTGTTAGTTTGTTTATCTGTATAGTAAACCGGGGAACGGAGTCTGAATCAAATTGAGTGAATGGATCAAATCGAGTCGAGTGATGGGGTCTGAATCTAATCGAATTCAGTGTTCATCTGCGTCAAAACAAGCAGAGTTTATAAAAATACACGATGGGGAGAGGGCGAGAGAGAGAGAGAGAGAGAGAGAGAGAGAGAGAGAGTGTTATTCATGTGTTAGCTTGTTTATCTGTATAGTAAACCGGGGGATGGAGGAGCTTATTTGGACGCTATCATTAACGTGGTAATGATGCTTAATGGGGAGGAACTTCATATTTACTGTCAGCCGGCTGCCTCCGTGTGAGCTGTGAGCTACAGCCACAAATCTTCCCAACAAGCCTTTAAAAAAAATAAAAAAGCGTCCGCGAGTACAAATCAAAGCTAAATTGCGTGCGTATCAATTCGGTCCTCTGGGATTAAGAGCGGTGCGGTAAACCAGAGGGGGAATAAAAACGCCCCACAGCGTTTCATCCTTCTTCCTGGAGAGCCGAACGGCCCCGGTGCTATCGTTCGGCGTTTTATTCCGCTGCACCTGGTTTACGGAGTAAATAAGATGAAGGACTAATGAGGACGGGGGGCGGGGGCGGGGGCGGGGGGGGGGGGGGTAAAAAAATAACCCAGAGGAACTAATATAACGAGCCACGAGTCAGATTCATGGATCGGTTCCGCTTGAAACCAAAACCCTGAGAAACTCGTATCGATAAAGGAATTCACGCTTACTGGATGAGGAACACACACTCACACACACACACACACACACATGATCAATGAGGATCAAAGCTGCTTTTACTGCTTTTGCTACTAACTTTTGTGTTTACGTAATTCTGAGAGAAAAGCGATGGACTAATTACTGTTGTTGATTTGCGGAGCTGTTTGTGGCATCTCGATGGAGTTTACAGGTAGTAGGAATGTATCACACACACACACACACACACACACACACACACACACACACACACAGACCTGTGCCCGCAACGCGGAGCAATTATAAGTCACGGTGGCACGGATGCTGGAGACGGTCACCTAGCAACCAGGCGCGAGCACAATCTGGAACTAGCCAATTACGGCCTGTGCTGCCGAGGGAGGATGCAGTCGCCTGGCAACCGGAGCCCTACACGCTCTGTGTGTGTGTGTGTGTGTGTGTGTGTGTGTGTGTGTGTGTGTGTGTGTGTTAGTGGTGTAAGGTGACGCTGATGCCAGGAATGAGCGGCTGTTCAGCCAAGATGTGCAGGTTGCTTAGAAACCACTCCTACTCCACACTCGCAGAAACAAACACAAACACACACACATTCCTTTCCTCTCCTCACTTTATCTTTGTGTATCTCTCTCTCTCTCTCTAAAGTCTCTCTCTCTCTAAAGTCTCTCTCTCTAAAGTCTCTCTCTCTCTCTCTAAAGTCTCTCTCTCTCTCTCTAAAGTCTCTCTCTCTCTAAAGTCTCTCTCTCTCTCTCTCTAAAGTCTCTCTCTCTCTCTCTAAAGTCTCTCTCTCTCTAAAGTCTCTCTCTCTCTCTCTCTAAAGTCTCTCTCTCTCTCTCTAAAGTCTCTCTCTCTCTAAAGTCTCTCCCTCTCTCTCTCTCTCTCTAAAGTCTCTCTCTCTCTCTCTCTCTCTCTAAAGTCTCTCTCTCTCTAAAGTCTCTCTCTCTCTAAAGTCTCTCCCTCTCTCTCTCTCTCTCTAAAGTCTCTCTCTCTCTCTCTCTCTCTAAAGTCTCTCTCTCTCTAAAGTCTCTCTCTCTCTAAAGTCTCTCTCTCTCTCTCTCTAAAGTCTCTCTCTCTCTCTCTAAAGTCTCTCTCTCTCTAAAGTCTCTCCCTCTCTCTCTCTCTCTCTAAAGTCTCTCTCTCTCTCTCTCTCTCTCTAAAGTCTCTCTCTCTCTAAAGTCTCTCTCTCTCTAAAGTCTCTCTCTCTAAAGTCTCTCTCTCTCTCTAAAGTCTCTCTCTCTCTAAAGTCTCTCTCTCTCTCTCTCTAAAGTCTCTCTCTCTCTCTCTAAAGTCTCTCTCTCTCTAAAGTCTCTCTCTCTCTCTCTAAAGTCTCTCTCTCTCTCTCTAAAGTCTCTCTCTCTCTAAAGTCTCTCCCTCTCTCTCTCTCTCTCTAAAGTCTCTCTCTCTAAAGTCTCTCTCTCTCTCTCTCTAAAGTCTCTCTCTCTCTAAAGTCTCTCTCTCTAAAGTCTCTCTCTCTCTCTAAAGTCTCTCTCTCTCTCTCTCTCTAAAGTCTCTCTCTCTCTAAAGTCTCTCTCTCTCTCTCTCTAAAGTCTCTCTCTCTCTAAAGTCTCTCCCTCTCTCTAACATTTCTCTCTCTCTAAAGTCTTTCTCTCACTATCTCTAAAAACTCACTCTCTCTCAAGTCTCTCTCTCTCTCTAAGGTCTCTCTCTCGCTCTCTCTAAAGACTCTCTCTCTCTCTCAAGTCTCGCTCTCTCTCTCGCTCTCTCTGAAGTCTCTCTCTCGCTCTCTCTGAAGTCTCTCTCTCGCTCTCTCTGAAGTCTCTCTCTCGCTCTCTCTGAAGTCTCTCTCGCTCTCTCTAAAACTCTCTCTCGCTCTCCCTAAAGACTCTCTCTCAAGTCTCTCTCTCAAGTCTCTCTCTCTCTCTCGCTCTCTCTAAAGACTCTCTCACGCTCTCTCTAAAGACTCTCACTGTCTCTCTCTCTCTCAAGTCTCTCTCTCACGCTCTAAAGACTCTCACTCTCTCTCTCTCGCTCTCTAAAGTCTCTCTCTCTCTAAAGTCTCTCTCTCTCTCTAAAGTCTCTCTCTCTCTCTCTAAAGTCTCTCCCTCTCTCTCTAAAGTCTCTCTCTCTCTCTAGTCTCTCTCTCTCTCTCTCTAAAGTCTCTCTCTCTAAAGTCTCTCTCTCTCTCTAAAGTCTCTCTCTCTCTCTCTCTAAAGTCTCTCCCTCTCTCTCTCTCTAAAGTCTCTCTCTCTCTAAAGTCTCTCTCTCTCTCTAAAGTCTCTCTCTCTCTCTCTAAAGTCTCTCTCTAACGTCTCTCTCTCACTCTCAAGTCTCTCTCTTTCTCGCTCTCTCTAAAGACTCTCTCTCAAGTCTCTCTCTCTCTCGCTCTCTCTAAAGACTCTCTCTCAAGTCTCTCTCTCTCTCTCTCGCTCTCTCTAAAGACTCTCTCGCGCTCTCTCTAAAGACTCTCACTGTCTCTCTCTCTCACGCTCTAAAGACTCCTCACTCTCTCTCTCTCGCTCTCTAAAGTCTCTCTCTCACGCTCTAAAGACTCCTCACTCTCTCTCACGCTCTCTCTCGCTCTCTCTAAAGTCTCTCTCACTCTCTAAAGACTCTCACTGTCTCTCTCTCTCTCTCTCTAAAGTCTCTCTCTCGTGCTCTAAAGTCTCTCTCCCTCTCTCTTGGTTACTCGTGTAAGGACAGACAGTGATGATGGATTTATTTAGATATACAGCGTGTATACACGATCCTGAGCTGAAAAAGAAACAAAAACTAAACTATTAAACCTCAACACAGCAACTGCAACACTACATCTGTCTCACTCAGTGTCCGTCTCTCTCTCAATTTCCAACCTGTCTGTCTGTCTCTCTCTTAATTTCCAACCTGTCTGTCTGTCTCTCTCTCAATTTCCAACCTGTCTGTCTGTCTCTCTCTCAATTTCCAACCTGTCTGTCTGTCTCTCAACTTCCAACCTGTCTGTCTCTCGCTCTCTCAATTTCCAACCAGTCTGCCTGTCTCTCTCAATTTCCATCCCATCTGTCTCACTCTCTCAACTTCCAACCTGTCTGTCTCTCTCTCTCTATATATATGTATATATTTCTATCTGCATCTCTCTTTCACACACTGCTCTGTCAATCCCTCATCACTCTCTCTTCATGTCTGTGCCTGTCCCCCACAGTATGTCTGTCTGTCTGTCTCTATCTCTCTCTCTTAAAGGAATTGTTAATGAGGAAAACATCTGGAGGGAAATTTCAGTAAATGAGCAGTGACGTCCTCTAGGTCCAACACGTGTGACGAGCTGTGGTCTGACACACACACACACACACACACACACACACACACACACACACACACACAGACAAACTGGCACATCTCTGTTACTTCCTGGATGGATTGAAGGTGTTGAGAGTTACGGCTTGTTCCCGAAAGCTCGTGATGGAATGCTGAGGCAGCGTTGAGGAAACGCCGTGATGACGCAGGAGCTGCGGGGTTTATTATGAGCTTCTGTAGGTGCTGTGTGCAGTAACGTGAGATTTCCTTGACTATCTGTGCTGTGTACACTTGCTGTGTATGTTCCTACCTGTGTGTGTCCTCTGGTGTGCCTTGAGGTGTGAGCTCTTGGTGTACACCTTCCTGCAGCCGTCGAACTGGCAGCGGTGCACTCTCTTCTTGCTGTCGGCCGAGTCTCTGCCCCCCGCGGTGCCGCTCGCCTGTTCGCCGTCGCTGGGTCCGGGCGAGAGCGGCCGCGCCATGGCCAGTTTCAGCATCAGAGTCCCGTTGGCCGTGGTGCACAGAGTGTGGGTGGTCTTGAGAGAATGGTGCTCCAGTTCCGGGGACGAGGGCGGGGTCAGCGACGTGAGCGCGTTCAGCCGGGCTACGTCGACGCCCGTGCCGAGCTCGGAAGGCTCCGGGGTGGACGGCGAGGTCAGCGGTTCCCCGTCGAGGCGCAGTGGGGACGATGTCACGCTGAAGAGTGACGTCTTGAGCGGTTCGTCCTCTCCGTGCCCGTCCATGAAGTCTGGACAGAGCAAGCGGTCCAGTTCGTCTTCGAAGAGCTCCGATAGACGCTTGGGCTCCGTTTGAAGGTAGCGCTCCAGCTCTAGACATGTCTGAGGAAACGGAATCAGGGGTCAACAGTGAGGGACAGGAACGCTCATGTATGGATCATTTAACGTGATCCATAGATGACATTTAACATGATGCTTATACGTAACCCCGCATATGATGGCACACACTTTTTTATTTTTCCTCCCTGTCCACTAACAAATGCGTTAAAAAAAAAAAAAAAAGCTTTAGGTTAACACACACTACAGTCTTTCACGGTTTCCCCTCGACATAAAATAACGCAGCAGGAAAAAAAAGATGAAGAATCAGTCTTTCCACAATCTCAACTCAGTCCCAGTAGTGCTGCATGATGGCAATGACGAATGGTGTCCACTTCCCTGACCCACTCACTGATGGAGTCTCTCCCTCTCTCTCTCCCTCTCTCTCTCCCTCTCTCTCTCGCTCCCCCTCTCTCTCTCTCTCTCTCTCTGGCATGTTATTTGCCTCAGCAGGTCTTCAGAGATAGATGGTTAGACCGTGATTGATTACACAGCGGCGACCGGAGCTCTCTGGAGCTGAAAAAACACAACTGACCTGAATTACCTGCTGAGGGATGGAGAAGGAGAGAAATAGAAAGAGAGAGAGAGAGAGAGAGAGAGAGGGCGTGCAAGAGAACGAAGAAGGATGCCGAGCGCCAAGGAGAGTTCGATAAGGGTTACAGAGGGACGGAGAAAGGGAGACTGAAAGAAAGACGAACTCGCGTTCAAAAACAAAAAAAAAATCGCGTTCCGATATTTCTTTACGGTGAACGAGTGACTCATCTTAAAAATGAAACAAAGACAAAAAAGCAGTTCCTAGGTATTGTCACAGTCTCCCACGTTGCGTCGCTGTTCCCATGGTGCACTTGCGTTTGATTCTGTTCTAGTCCTTTCTCTGCCCTGTCCCGTTTGGGTTTTGTTACCCGATTGTGTACACCTGTTCCGTGTTAGTGAGTATCGACGAATAGTCCAAACGGTTATTTTTTGGGGTTTTTATTACAATCTTGCTCGTGTATCGTTAAATCCACGCCTCTGCGCCTTCTGGATTTGACCCTAGTCAAATAGTGCGATGGTACTTACTTTGCAAATAAACTATCTGGGGGATCGGATGCGACGTCCGAGCCGAAACGTCCCTGTCCGTCACGTTTTTTTTTCCGAAGTGTTAAACCTTGAGTGGTTTCGAGCGCGGTACGTCTTTCCACCGTAGTCGTGGTCGCAGTCGGGAGCCACGTCTTGCGTCCGAAAGCGTTTACGAATCTAGACACGTTTCCGAGGACGTCCGACGTTCGCGCTCCAAACCACCGCAGGATGAGTACGGCAGCCATCTTGTGTAGTGAAGTATAATGTAGCGGAGTATAATCCCTGTATTACACCTGCCTGCGTGTGTTTACGCTACCGCGTTTACGCGATTCCTCGTCGCAATTTACCGCCAAACGTTTCACAAATTAGGAAAATGCTGAAGCTTAGGTCGCTGTTTATTCCAGTTATTAAAACAACGCCGTCAAAGTCGTGTTTGTCGTTACTGTAACACTAAATTGCATTTCCGCTCGTTTGTCTACTTTTATTTCCCCTAGCTGTGCCTCCATCACTGATTTGGATATATTGGACCTTCTGTTTAGCCGCGCCGCTGGTGCTAATGGATCGAAATGTGACGTGCGTGTTCGGGATCTTGCCCGGCGATAAAAGAACTTATTTATTTATTTATTTATTTATTTATTTCACGTCGCCGCTCGGTCCGAATAAACAGGCGCATAAACATGATACATCCATAACTATTAAACTTCGTGCTCGAGGAACATCCCGCTGTTAAAATATCGTTAACGATGACGGCCTTAAAGCGAGAGTGCTTGAAGGAACACGTGGTAGGCTGAACGTCTCTCGCTTTTCTACCTCTCTCTCTCTCGCTCTGGTCGTTTGACTTTGCTTCGAATAATAACCGACGCAGATGAAGGAGTGAAGGCAGAAAGGACTCTGGTGGTCAGGAAGCGTGTTGCTGAGAGGCGGAGCGTGGCACCTCCAGATGGAGGGGTAGATAGAGCTCGGGATAGACAAAGGGGCAGACGGTGGTTCTGGATGAGCCACCAGGAACGACGGCCAATTGGCTGCTCTTTTTCTTTCTTATCTCTCTTTTCCGTCACTGTTCACCCAGAGGTCCTGACATTCTGAGGATATTGTTACTGAAAATGCCAGCGGAATCGAATTTGTCTCTAATATATGGATGCAACCCCCCGCCCCCCCCACCCCCCCGCTATTAGCCTTCCCCAACCCCAAACCCAAATATAATGACTGCTTCATCTTCGACTGTCTAGACTACTGTAGGTGCGTATCAGGGTATATCTCCATTATTATTCGTTTCTCCTTCCAGGAAGAACAGTTCCGTCTAACGTGGACGGGATGATGGACGGACGGACGGACGGACGGTACTCGTTCACGGAATGGTTTCCCCTCAGCCGTTTTCTTGACGCGCTCGATACGATAGATGTTGGATCAACAATTGGAGCTAGGCATGCTGGCTGGAGACTGATGGACGGGGCGGCTCATTCGTCCAGTCCAGCAATAGCTCATCGATCTGTAATGTTAAACTTAGGCCAAGAGGTGGACACACACACACACACACACACACACACACTGATAAACGAACCTCTGCCAGCATGTTAAGGAGCAGGCTTATTGCCAGCTGGCTGACAGTTGATCAATGAGAGGCAAAGATCAATAAATTTGGGGGGGGGGGTGGTTTTTACACACACTCGTATACACACAGTCGAATATAAAATATAGACGCTCACTGGCAGGTTAACGTTCGCAGCTACCATCAGAACGGAGGAAAAACTCGCCGGACTTCACACCCCGTTTGCGGTTCTTCGACAAAACGTTGTGTAGAAGCACGCAGTTGTCCAGAATGTCTCTCGGAATGTCCATAAAGCCAGCTCCACGAAGACATGGCCGGTCAAAGGTCGCAGTAGAAGAACTCCGACCTTGTTGTAGTGGTTGACGTTCGATTTTGGGACCCTGAGGTTAGCGCTAACGGAGACGACGTTCATGTTAATGTGCGAACAGCATCCTTAGTGACCGCCTCATCAGGATCATGGTACATGGACGTGGACCTGAACGTAAACGTTTCGGGTTTAGACGCGGCGTCGGACCGCCGGTCTGCCCTGTTATACGCACACGGGGTTTCACCGGACGCAGCCTGATGCCCGCTGACACGTCTACGCAACCGTGAAAACGAAAAAAGCAGCGAAGCCGGCACTCGTGAAATGCATCCTGAGCAGGCTTAACAAAGCCGGAGGGGCGCGCAGAATGAAACAACAGACTCGGCTTAATATCGGGAAACTTCTCATCTCCCTCGTTGACGCCGGATGGTAATAAATTTCTGATGGGCGTGCTTATCTCCGGCTGTTGCTACCTCCGCACGCCGTCTCCTCGGCTTGTCTGGAATGGCTAATGGCTTGTTTCAAAGGGCGCGACGCGTGCTTTGAGACTGATAAGCGAGCGCTGGCGATGTAGCGCCTGCCTGTGACATAACACCAATTAAGGAATCACACACACGCACGCTCACTGTGGTACGTTTTTATGAGCAGATAAACCTCTCCGAGCCTTTTATTATTATTATTATTATATATATATTTTCTGCCGCTCTCGTATTTTAATGCGCTACGCTTGGGTTTAGTGCCGAGAGGGGGACGGCTGGGTAATTAGCAATAAAATCGAGCGCTCTGATGGCGGCGGATCAATCGGCGCAGGACCGTTTGATGGGCGCTTTTATCGTGCGCGTGTCGGGAAGGGGTGTGAAAAGGTTCGTTATTTCGTTTCAGGACACGAGCTCGAGGAAATCCACGAGGCGCCGAACGTCCTCGACGCGGACCAGTTGCGTGACGGATAATGAGGGATCTCCGGAACGTGTCATGTTTGATAATTTCGGGTTATGAGAATGAGAACCGTCGAGGGGCTGGTTACATGGTGAGGTGGGCTGGAGCTGAGTGTTGTGGTGAAACGGCTTGGTTTCGGTCACGCCGAGAGGAACGCTGGGCGTTTCAGTACCGCTGGGTTTTTTTTTTTTAGATCTAATCGCGAACACCAAAGAGCGAGGGCGTCGTTACTTATTCGCCATCTTCCGGAGATGTTCAACGTGAGAAATCCAGATGTTGGCGTGGCGAGCGCCCGGCTCAAGAGTCCCAGACGCCGTCGAAACCCACCTCGGCTAGTTAGCGATGAGTAGAGTGGAGAATACTGACGTGCTAGACGAAATGCCCTGAAGGCTTTTCTGGTCATGTTGGTGTGATTTAGCATGGTGTGATTTTTGGAGCCCCGCCAGCCTCTTGCTCTCGCAGCGTGATGCTCTGGCTTCATTTCCCTCGATAAGAGAGAGGACCACGGGTGTGAGAATAAAGCCGTTTTCGCGCCCTCTTTAGCCAGATTTGTGGCTTTGTTCTGTCCGGATGCATGTGCCCGGGGTTTTCATGCAAAGTAAAATGTACCTCGACGTACCCGATATCTGCGGGGAGCGTCGAGAAACCCCTGGTGCCCCTGGTGGCGCGAATCGGAGTCCAAACTCCGTGACCGAATAAGAATAAGAGCGGGATCATTACGCGCATCGGGAAATCGATTATAAAGTGGCGCGCCAAAAATACGACCTCCCGGCCTAGCCGTGCGCGCTCTCTCTCTCTCTCTCTCTCTCTCTCTCAGAGAATTTGATACGGAAATCGATCAGGATTTGAGGTTTTCGCTCAGGTAGAACGTGGCGCGGGAACATATGGAAATACAGCTGGGTTTGCATACGACGCACACGCAGCGCAGAAGTGCTGACCTAAGGCATCTCCTACACAGCAGTTCACCATCACACACACACACACACACACACACACACACACACACACGGTTATCCTTGCTCTGTCTGCTGAGCCTGAAAATCGAATAGTCTTAAAGCAAGTGTGAGCTCATGTATGATATATACAATAACTAAAATCGACACGTTGAATTTAATTCGCAGGATTTTAATGACGGCACGCCGCAACCGATGACATCATCATCTCTCTGAAAAGCTGACGAAAAAGCCTGCTTTCAGAAACGAGCCTATAACCACCGAAGGGATAAGATCGCTTTAAGATTCTGAAGCTCGTGGCCAGAAACGTGAAGGATTTTTATTTTGTTTAAAGACCTGACAACGTGTCGAGGCTCGTGTCTGTCCGGCCCTCTGAAAACGACGGACTGTAATGTCGGTGATCGGGCGCTTGGAGAGGACGTGTTTCCTGGGATGTTGAAAGATCCCGAGAGTCGACTTAAAGAGTCAATGACCGGCGAAGCGGTTTCGTTTTCGTCCGATTTGGCTCCGTCAGCAAGAGTCAAAACAGTCACTAGCGCTTCATGCGACGTGTTTCCGTTCCATTCAAATCTCTTTCAAGTACGATTTTATTCGTACCGCGCTTTTAACGACGGACGTTGTCTCAAAGCAGCGTTACAGAAATATAAACACACACAGGATGGAGATTTTCAGTGTGCGGATTTATCCCTGTTGAGCGAGCCGGTGGTGACGGTGGTGAGGGAAATGAGGAAGAACCCTTGAGAGGAACCGGACTCGGAAGGGAACCCGTCGTCATCTGGGGAACGACGGAGAGTGTGAAAGTGAAAGTGAAAGTTCATTATGGTTTTAATGTGAAATCTGTTTTGTTTCGCACTAAAAGGAGACCCGAGTGTAGAACTGCATGTGGTAATCGCAGTCCCGAGGCCATCGCAGCGACCACAGCGAGAACGTCCACGTGGAACTGAGGTCCAGAACCATTTCCGTGGTACTTCAAGCGGTGTCGTCCTCAGCGATCTCCAGACTGCACGGCTTGGAGTCGTCCTCGGTGGCAGGATGTAGCGTCCAGCTGATGAGCGCTCCATCCAGAGGCTTCGTTTTGCTCAGCTGCCACTGGGTTTTATCGAAGATTTCACAAAGGAAATATGAATGTGATTTGTTTTTCCTTCTCGGTCTTGCCGGTCCAGACCGCACCACGCGCTCATTTCGCTCAACGGTTCTAATTGGCGAGCTATTGGGTTACGGAGTGACTCTTTTTTCGCGCGCCTAATTGGACCGTGCGGTTCTTCGCATACTTTGCGCTCTCTCTCTCTCACACACACACACACACTTTATTCAAGTCCGTGTGGAAAAGATTGCGCTCGTTATGTTAAAGGCTTGATAAAGAGCCGAGAAGCTCGGCTGGAACACGGTCGGAAAATATGGCCAAAATGCCGCCATTTTGAGAATCGCAACGCAAACGTTTATAGTGATGCGCAGATCTGATCTTAACCCCACTTTTAGACTTACACAATAGAGACTTTTTGTGCCGGAGCTTCTCTTTCGTTCACACACACTCAGGATAGCGCGCGCGCACACACACAGCCGGAGAGTGTAGTGAGAAGGAAAAAAAAAAAAAGATCTCCGTCTAGACTCTAATTATAGTCTTGTGTTAATTAAGGATATTCCACCACGCCACCGTTCCTCGCTCCGTCTCCGTGATGACTATATCGCACTAGCTGACTGCACCGACGTGACGAGAGCGGCCGATTCGTTCCTTTGTCGCTTTCGATTATGGCCGCTTGCCAGGTGTAATCAAATCAACGCGCTGATTTTTTTATCAACCTCTCCGACATCGTTTGTCGCTCCGTTACATGGAGTGTTATGTCAGGATCTGTCATGACGAAGGATGTGCTCGTTAAACGGCGTTAATATCCGCCGTCGGGTCTGTGGGGGAAAAAAAAAACGCTCGGCGGTAGGACGCCACACGCCGAGTTCCGTTCACGCGTCCGAGTTAAATCCGCTGACGCGCACGGTAAGACAGAGACCCGAACGGTCCGATCTGAGCGCTGCGAAGTTATCCCAGGACCCGACGACAAGACGTTAGAGATAATTTCCTCCGTCGCTACGTTTCGTTTTCTGGCTGTTCCGAGGGCCTGAGGAAAACAAAAAAAATGCATGCTCTGCACTTTTCCCTCTGTTTTCCTGTCTTCGCTCATCAGCGCTCAGCTTCAGGCCGGCTACGTCGGCTCGACTGGTTTATTCCGAGAGCAGGAGTGTGGGATTTCATCGAGTGACGGGAAGTCAAACTGTTATCCCTCGTATTTTCTTATCTGATGCATGTCTAATTCTCTTCTTGGCTTTGAAGGACAAAGCATTTGTATGCAAACCGACGTCTTCCCTTTTTCGCTCGCATGCGGAACAAATGAGACGTGGCCTCAAAATCCACCCCCCTCCCCACCGGACCCCCTGTGATTCAGGTTTCGGTTTCATACTTTGAACCTGACACCATGCTTATACTTTTATCTGAAAATGATGAAGAAGAAGAAGAAGAAGACGTAAGTTCTTGATCCTGTCCTTTGGGGGAATAAATGTGAACCTTCTGAATACGTGAAGTGCTGTGCGAGCTCGGAGCTAATCGGCAGCGACGCTGGGGAAATCGTTAGCGTATCGCCGACAAGATCTATTGAATACCGTAACGCCCGAGCAGACGTCGATATCCGATTGAAACTCGAAAGAGGTCTAAATGAGGTCTGGAGTCGAAGAGGAAAGGTGCACAACTTGATAACATTTAAGGTGTCTATGTTTTCAGAAGAAGCTAATAATAATTCTGATAATCAAATGTTTCCACAGTAAAAAAAAAAAAAAAAAAAAAAAAAAAAAAAGCTCCATGTTGGATGTGCGAGTGGTGTTTTTTACTAACGCAGATCTTCTTTCGGGCCTGAAACCTCTCCGGTGCTCACGTGTCTCCTCAGCACGTTCCTGCAGCCACAGCAAGATTTCAGAGATCTAAAAATAACAGGACGCTCTGAAATGGATGCAGAGAGAGAACAAAAGATGCTTTGACTTCCCTTTGGAGCCAAAAATAGACACAAAAAAAAAACCCAAAACGCCCAACCTCGACCTGGAATAGTCTCTGCAGTGTCCCAGGAGCTCTGTGTTTACAACCATTAGTTAAAACACTGTCCCGATATCACCTTCTTATCGTTTTATCCACGGAGGCGTAGATATGTAAGCGCTTTCCGCCGACTGATCCCGTGAGCCTGTGTGGGCGGAGCTAATTTCTGGGCCGGAAATGAAGGCACAATTTCTAGGCCAGTGGCAAACGTAGTGTTCGGAATTGAAAGAGCTAATATTGTGGGAAATTATTTTATACGTTAAGGTTCATTTAATGCTGAAGGCGTTAATTAAACCCTGTGGGTAATCCGTGGGGGTGGGGGGGTGTGTGTAAATCACCAACTGACTGAAAACCTTTATTAACCCCTCAGACTCATTATTCGTCAAACAATAATTACACATTCATTTATATTACACAATAAAATACACCAGCTTGTTGTGATGTAACAGTCTGTTATTGTGTTTAAAAGTGTTAAAAAGTGTATGAGTGTTAGTGTGTATAAGAGTGTTAAAGAGTGATAGAGAGTATTAGAGAGTGTGAGAGTGTTAGAGGATGTGAGAGTGTTATAGTGTTATAGTGTTACAGTGTTAGAGAGTTTTAGAGAGTGTTATAGTGTTAGAGATTATTAGAGAGTGTGAGAGTGTTATAGTGTTAGAGAGTGTGAGAGAGTTTTAGAGAGTGTTATAGTGTTAGAGAGTGTGAGACTGTTAGAGAGTGTGAGAGAGTATTAGAGTTTTAGAGAGTGTGAGACTGTTAGAGAGTGTGAGAGTGTTATAGTGTTAGAGAGTGTTAGTGTTTGAGAGTGTTAGAGAGTGTGAGAGTGTTAGAGAGTGTGAGAGTGTTAGAGTGTGAGAGAGTGTTATAGTGTTAGAGAGTGTGAGAGTGTTAGAGAGTGTATAAGAGTGTTAGAGGATGTATAAGAGTGTTAGAGAGAGTATAAGTGTTTGAGAGTGTATGAGTGTTAGAGAGTGTTATAGTGTTAGAGAGTGTATAAGAGTGTTAGAGCGTGTTAGAGCGTGTTAGAGAGTGTGAGAGTGTTAGGGATTGTTATAGTGTTAGAGAGTGTATAAGAGTGTTAGAGCGTGTTAGAGCGTGTTAGAGAGTGTGAGAGTGTTAGGGATTGTATAAGAGTGTTAGAAATTGTTAGTGTGTTAGAGAGTGTTAGAGAATGTTAGAGTGCATTACAGAGTATTATAATGTTAGAGCGTGTTACAGAGTGTTAGTGTATAAGAGTGTTAGAGAGTGTTAGAGAGTGTTAGAGAGTGTATAAGAGTGTTAGAGAGTGTATAAGCATGTTAGAGAGTGTTAGAGAGTGTATAAGCGTGTTAGAGAGTGTATAAGCGTAGTAGAGCATGTTAGCGAGTGTATAAGAGTGTTAGAGCATGTTGGAGAGTGTTAGAGAGTGTATATGAGTGTTAGAGAGTGTATAAGTGTGTTAGAGCATGTTAGAGAGTGTTAGAGCATGTTAGAGAATGTACAAGAGTGTTAAAGAGTATGAGAGTGTTAGAGAGTGTATAATGGTGTATAAGGGTGTATAAGAGTGTTAGAGAGTGTGTAAGAGTGTATAAGCGTGTTGGAGCGTGTATAAGAGTGTATAATAGTGTATAAGGGGTGTATAAGGGGTGTATATGAGTGTTAGAGAGTGTTAGAGAGTGTATAAGAGTGTTAGAGAGTATGAGAGTGTTAGAGTGTATAATGGTGTATAAGGGTGTATAAGAGTGTTAGAGAGTGTGTAAGAGTGTTAGAGTATGAGAGTGTTAGAGAGTGTATAAGGGTGTTAGAGCATGTTAGTGTTAGAGAGTGTATAATGGTGTATAAGGGTGTATAAGAGTGTTAGAGAGTGTGTAAGAGTGTTAGAGTATGAGAGTGTTAGAGAGTGTATAAGGGTGTATAAGGGTGTATAAGAGTGTTAGAGAGTATGTAATGGTGTATAATGGTGTATAAGGGTGTATAAGAGTGTTAGAGAGTATGTAATGGTGTATAATGGTGTATAAGGGTGTATAAGAGTGTTAGAGAGTGTGTAAGAGTGTTAGAGTATGAGAGTGTTAGAGAGTGTATAATGGTGTATAAGGGTGTATAAGAGTGTTAGAGAGTGTGTAAGAGTGTTAGAGTATGAGAGTGTTAGAGAGTGTATAATGGTGTATAAGGGTGTATAAGAGTGTTAGAGAGTGTGTAAGAGTGTTAGAGTATGAGAGTGTTAGAGAGTGTATAATGGTGTATAAGGGTGTATAAGAGTGTTAGAGAGTGTATAAGGGTGTTAGAGCATGTTAGTGTTAGAGAGTGTATAATGGTGTATAAGGGTGTATAAGAGTGTTAGAGAGTGTGTAAGAGTGTTAGAGTATGAGAGTGTTAGAGAGTGTATAAGGGTGTATAAGGGTGTTAGAGCATGTTAGTGTTAGAGAGTGTGTAAGAGTATTAGAGCGTGTGTAAGAGTATTAGAGCGTGTGTAAGAGTATTAGAGCGTGTTAAAGCGTGTTAGAGAGTGTTAGTGTTAGAGAGCTGATAAAAAGTGTTAGAGAGTGTGTTTCAATGTGTTACAGTGTGTTACAGTGAGTGTGTGTTACAGTGAGTTAGTGTTTGTTAGTGAGTGTTACAGTTTGTGACTGTGTGTTACAGTGAGTTAGTGTTTGTTAGTGTGTGTTACAGTTCGTGAGTGTTACAGTTTGTGAGTGTGTGTTAGTGTGTGTTACAGTCCATGAGTGTGTGTTACAGTGCGTGAGTGTGTGTCACAGTGCGTGAGTGTGTGTTACAGTTCGTGAATGTGTGTTACAGTGCGTGAGTGTGTGTTACAGTGAGTTAGTGTTTGTTAGTGTGTGTTAGTTTGTGAGTGTGTGTTACAGTGAGTTAGTGTGTGTCACATTGAGTTAGTGTGTTACAGTGAGTTAGTGTGTGTCACATTGAGTTAGTGTGTTACAGTGTGTTAGTGTGTGTCACAGTGAGTTAGTGTGTCACAGTGCGTGAGTGTGTGTCACAGTGCGTGAGTGTGTGTTACAGTGCGTGTGTGTCACAGTGAGTTAGTGTGTGTTAGTGTGTTAGTGTGTGTTACAATGTGTTAGTGTGTGTCACAGTGAGTTAGCGTGTGTTAGTGTGTGTTACAGTGTGTTAGTGTGTGTCACAGTGTGTTAGTGTGTGTTACAGTGCATGAGTGTGTGTCACATTGAGTTAGTGTGTGTCACAGTGTGTTAGTGTGTGTTATAGTGAGTGAGTGAGTGTTACAGTGTGTTAGTGTGTGTTACAGTGTGTTAGTGTGTGTTACAGTGCGTGAGTGTGTGTTAGTGTGTGTTACAGTGTGTTAGTGTGTGTTACAGTGCGTGAGTGTGTGTTACAGTGCGTGAGTGTGTGTTAGTGTGTTAGTGTGTGTTACAGTGTGTTAGTGTGTGTTACAGTGTGTTAGTGTGTGTTACAGTGAGTGAGTGTGTGTTACAGTGTGTTAGTGTGTGTTACAGTGAGTGAGTGTGTGTTACAGTGTGTTAGTGTGTGTTACAGTGTGTTAGTGTGTGTTACAGTGAGTGAGTGTGTGTTAGTGTGTTAGTGTGTGTTACAGTGAGTGAGTGTGTGTTACAGTGAGTTAATGTGTGTTATAGTGAGTGAGTGAGTGTTACAGTGAGTTAGTGTGTGTTTGAGTGAGTGAGTGTTAGTGTGTTAGTGTGTGTTACAGTGAGTGAGTGAGTGTTACAGTGTGTTAGTGTGTGTTACAGTGAGTGAGTGAGTGTTAGTGTTAGTTACAGTGAGTGAGTGAGTGTTAGTGTGTGTTACAGTGAGTGAGTGAGTGTTAGTGTGTGTTACAGTGAGTGAGTGAGTGTTACAGTGTTAGTGTGTGTTACAGTGAGTGAGTGAGTGTTAGTGTGTGTTACAGTGAGTGAGTGAGTGTTACAGTGTTAGTGTGTGTTACAGTGAGTGAGTGAGTGTTAGTGTGTGTTACAGTGAGTGAGTGAGTGTTACAGTGTTAGTGTGTGTTACAGTGTGTTAGTGTATGTTACAGTGTGTTAGTGTGTGTTACAGTGACTGAGTGTTAGTGTGTTAGTGTGTGTTACAGTGCGTTAGTGTATGTTACAGTGTGTTAGTGTGTGTTACAGTGAGTGAGTGAGTGTTACAGTGTGTTAGTGTGTGTTACAGTGAGTGAGTGAGTGTTACAGTGTGTTAGTGTGTGTTACAGTGAGTGAGTGAGTGTTAGTGTGTTAGTGTGTGTTACAGTGAGTGAGTGAGTGTTACAGTGTGTTAGTGTGTGTTACAGTGAGTGAGTGAGTGTTAGTGAGTGTTACAGTGTGTTAGTGTGTGTTACAGTGTGTTAGTGAGTGTTACAGTGTGTTAGTGTGTGTTACAGTGTGTTAGTGTGTGTTACAGTGAGTGAGTGTTAGTGTGTTAGTGTGTGTTACAGTGTGTTAGTGTGTGTTACAGTGAGTGAGTGTTAGTGAGTGTTACAGTGTGTTAGTGTGTGTTACAGTGTGTTAGTGTGTGTTACAGTGAGTGAGTGTTAGTGTGTTAGTGTGTGTTACAGTGAGTGAGTGAGTGTTACAGTGTGTTAGTGTGTGTTACAGTGAGTGAGTGAGTGTTAGTGTGTTAGTGTGTGTTACAGTGAGTGAGTGTTAGTGTGTTAGTGTGTGTTACAGTGTGTTAGTGTGTGTTACAGTGAGTGAGTGTTAGTGTGTTAGTGTGTGTTACAGTGAGTGAGTGAGTTACAGTGTGTTAGTGTGTGTTACAGTGAGTGAGTGAGTGTTAGTGTGTTAGTGTGTGTTACAGTGAGTGAGTGAGTGTTACAGTGTGTTAGTGTGTGTTACAGTGAGTGAGTGAGTGTTACAGTGTGTTAGTGTGTGTTACAGTGAGTGAGTGAGTGTTAGTGTGTTAGTGTGTGTTACAGTGAGTGAGTGAGTGTTAGTGTGTTAGTGTGTGTTACAGTGAGTGAGTGAGTGTTAGTGAGTGTTACAGTGTGTTAGTGTGTGTTACAGTGTGTTAGTGAGTGTTACAGTGTGTTAGTGTGTGTTACAGTGTGTTAGTGTGTTAGTGTGTGTTACAGTGTGTTAGTGTGTGTTACAGTGAGTGAGTGTTAGTGAGTGTTACAGTGTGTTAGTGTGTGTTACAGTGTGTTAGTGTGTGTTACAGTGAGTGAGTGTTAGTGTGTTAGTGTGTGTTACAGTGTGTTAGTGTGTGTTACAGTGAGTGAGTGTTAGTGTGTTAGTGTGTGTTACAGTGAGTGAGTGAGTGTTACAGTGTGTTAGTGTGTGTTACAGTGTGTTAGTGTGTGTTACAGTGAGTGAGTGTTAGTGTGTTAGTGTGTGTTACAGTGAGTGAGTGAGTTACAGTGTGTTAGTGTGTGTTACAGTGAGTGAGTGAGTGTTAGTGTGTTAGTGTGTGTTACAGTGTGTTAGTGTGTGTTACAGTGAGTGAGTGAGTGTTAGTGTGTGTTACAGTGTGTTAGTGTGTGTTACAGTGAGTGAGTGAGTGTTACAGTGAGTGAGTGTTAGTGTGTGTTACAGTGAGTGAGTGAGTGTTACAGTGTGTTAGTGTGTGTTACAGTGTGTTAGTGTGTGCTACAGTGTGTGTTAGAGCTGTTTCTGTAACCTGCTCCATTAGTCCCCTTCACACCCGCTTAAATTTCGAGTAGCGAGCGTGCGTGTGTGTGTGCACGTGCGTGCGTGCGCGCGCGCCCGACTGTCAGCATCTCTGTACAAGTTGCCGATGCTGAATGAAGGAGTGGGAGGAGAAATAAAGTGTACGATGAAGAGGAAAAAGCAAGAAAGAAACGACGAGAAGTTCCTACCTGCTGCCAGTTTTCCTCCAGAGACGGCATGGCGGAGAAATAGCCGGTGTCGTGGACGAGCTGGAGCTCCTGGAAGATGCTGTAGTTGGCCAGGACGTCCATGATGATGATGATGATGATGAAGAAGAAGATGATGCTCCTGATGCTAACGCGAGACGCCAGAAATCCAAGGAAGAAATTTCCTCACGGTCCCGCGTGAACATTCAGCATCACTTTTCTTCTCTATCCTGAAAAAAACCACCAAAAACCTAAAATGGGATGCCGATTTATTTATTTATTTATTTACAAATAAAAGGAATAACTCGTTCAAATAAACGGAGAAAAGACGTGAAAGTTGACCGAGCAGAGAGAACAGGACAGAGAAGAAAACACGCGCGCGCTCTGGTGTTGAGGGGAAAGGAATCGCGCGCCGGGCGCCTCGCGCGGACCGACTGAACGAGCAGAAAGGAGGCGCGCGCGCACCTGCCACTCAGCTCTCAGTGCGTGACCAAATAAGGTAAAAATGGGGGCTGGAACCGTATCGCCGGAGGCGGGGCCACAGCTCTGATGACAGGCGGTGCCAAAGCATATAGTGCCAGCGGATTGGACAATGTGCTGTCAATCATGTCCCTGAGCGGCGAGCTATATTAAAGCGGTATATAAAAGAAAAAAAAGAAAGAAAAAAAACCCGACAGCGCGAGTTCATTGAGTTCAGACTTGTGCGCGTGTCTGCACTGTAAAACATACCGACATGCTGATTTCCAGATTCATGATGATTTTGACTATTGTTAGATTTTATTTGTTTAATAAAATACATTTTAAATTCTTCACTAATTACACGAATCTATAACTAGGCTACACAAGTATTCCTGTGTAGTAGCGAGAGTGTGTATGAGAATGCATGTTAGTGTGTCAGTGTTAGTGTGTATTAGAGAGAGAGAGAGAGTGTGTGTATTATAGAGTGTGTATTAGAGCAAAGTATTAGTGTGTATCAAAGAGTAGGCTAATTGTGTGTGTGTGTGTTAAATGGACTAGAGAGTGTGTTAGTGTGTATTAGAGTGTGTGTGTGTGTATTATAGAGTGTGCATTAGAGCAAGGTATTAGTGTGCATCAAAGAGTAGGCTAATTGTGTGTGTGTGTGTGTGTGTGTGTGTGTTAGAATGGACTAGAGAGTGTGTTAGTGTGTATTAGAGAGAGAGAGTGTGTGTGTGTGTGTTATAGAGTGTGCATTAGAGCAAGGTATTAGTGTGCATCAAAGAGTAGGCTAATTGTGTGTGTGTGTGTGTGTGTGTGTGTTAGAATGGATTAGAGAGTGTGTATTAGACAGATTGTGTGTTAGTACTCGTCTCGTGCGTCCCAGCGCTCACGTCACATCTCGTACGCACTGATACGACTAGCTAAACGGACAGAGGAAAATATGACGGGTCATTTGTGTTATTGAAAAAGCAATCAGTCACGTCTGGCAGCTTCGCCCTCACAAAACACTCAGTCACCCAAACTGGATTGAAGTGGTCCTTTCAATATAAAATGACATCATCTATACGCCATAAATCCTGCCTTCAGTATACACACACACACACTCTTCCTGGTGGTATTATATGCATGGAAATGAAATCAACTACAAGCATGATCTCACTGACTTTAAGCATGTAATGAGATAAGAGGATTGTGTAAATACCCCCCACCCCCATCACCACCTTCTTTCTTATTCTTTTTTTTTTTTACTCCATACCCCATCATCCATGGAATCATAGAACTGAGGTTTTTTTGTGCTTTTCAGCTTCCCATCTCAATTTGAATTATTCATGAACAAGACGTGCGGTTTAGAAGGTGTGTGTGTGTGTGGGGGGGGGGGGGATCACACTTCCTTCATCTACTTCCTGTGTGCATGAGAGCTGTGTGAATCTCATGAATACCTCAGTGGTGGTAGCGATTGTTAGAAAGACTTCCTCCTTCTCCTTTCCCCGAGTCATCATGTTGATCTTCTGAAGCTTGGATGTACCTACGGCAAAAATGATTTCAACGTCTAAGCTGTAGGTCTTCTTCTAGCTGCGACTCCAGAGCTCATGGGTAAATAAAAAAAAAAGTGTGTGTGTGTGTTTTAATTACATAATGCTTTAAATCTTATATTAGATTTGTACAAGGGAAAGTCACAGATGAACTTCACATGAAATGTACACATACTGTATGACTTTTACTCTCTCTCTCTCTCTCTCTCTCAGATGATTCGTTTATTTTCATATGCGGTTTTTCCGCGTTTCTTTTGGTGTCACTTTTTGACACACGATTCATTTCATTTCAAATCATTCAGGATTCATTTCTTTTCACGTGTGAGCTTTACACAAGATTCCTCTATAATGTGATTTTTTTTTTTTTTTGGTACACGATGAATTCATTTTCACGATTCGTTTATTTTCACTTGATTTTTACCACACGATTCTTTTCTTTTCACAAGATACATGATTCATTTGTTTCACGTGAATTTTGACGCACAACTCATTTCATTTCACGTGATTGTTACACACAATTCTTTTATTTACACATGATTCATGATTCATTTATTTTCACGTGAATTTTGACACATGAATCATTTCATTTCACGTGAGTTTTATACACGATTCTTTTCTTTTCACATGATACATGATTCATTCATTTTCACATAATTGATGATTCACATGAATTTGGACACATTGATCATTCATTTTCACGTGATTTTTTTCACACGATTCTTTTAATTTCACATGATTCACGATCCATTTATTTTCACGTGAATTGACACACAATTCTTTTATTATCACACGATACATGATTCATTTATTTCCACGTGAATTTTGACGCACAAATCATTTCATTTCATGTGATTTTTACACATGATTCTTATATTTTCACATGATTCATGATTCATTTATTTTCAAGTGATTTTCGACACATGAACCACTTTGTTCACACGTGATTTTTGCACCCGATTCTTTTTCACATTTGATTTTTTACACGATTCTTTTATTTTCACATAATTTTCAACACATGAATCATTTAGTTTCACATGATTCTTTTATTTTCGCGTGATACATTTTTTTTCTACATGATTTATTCATTTTCACATTTGAATTTTGAAATGAATCATATAGCTTCATGACTCATTCATTTTCACATGACTCTATCGTTTTTCCATTTGATTTTTTACTTGATTTATTTATTTTCCCAGCATTCCTAGGACATGCTCCAGACTCACCACAAGCCTGACAAGGATAAATTGATTAATGTTGACTCATTTTAAAAATGCACTTTGTTTAATTTTCACACTTCACTTTTTTTTTTAGATTAATATTTCAAATTTGACTCTTTCTGAGGACCTGTATGGAACTTTCCTCCAGACCTGAAATCCGACAAAATACCCCCCCCCCCCCCCCCAACTACAGTTCCCATCAATATTGCACGATATAGCCGAAGTGTGTTTATGTGATTATACAGAGCCCACTATCCCAGAGTGCTGTAATCCCATTATTATGCTCCGCTGGCTTGGCCCGCCGCCCTGGCACCGTGCTTTACACATGGCATTTCAGCAGGAGAAGGGCGACCAGACTGGCAGTGGAACGCCCACCAACATTCGACCACTTGACACGTTTGCCTTGTTCCGTCTGTCTGGTACATGCGCTCCTTCTCTGTCTTCCTCTGAGCTTTGTGTCCATATTTATACGGGGACACTTCCTTGTATTCATTGTTGGGTTACAGAAATTTCTAGAAGCTCCCGAGACAGGGTTTTTCAATAACCTCTGGATCACTGGCTTTAAAATGGAAAAAACTGGGTCTTTTCAGTCAAACATGATATGATGTAACATTAAAGCAAGAGATATGTAATGAAATATGACTGACTGGATGGTAAGCGTTGAAAGAAATCGAATAGGAGTCTAATAGGAGTATACTGATGCCTGAATAATCCTAGTTTTAATGATCGTTTATGGTTTATTTGAACAAAATGGCTTCCACATTCATTATTCAATGGCGTACAGAATAGCACTTGATCCAGCACATTCTATTATTTAGTGTTTTACATCATGAGTGCAATATATATATATATGTGTGTGTGTGTGTGTGTGTGTGTGTGTGTATATATATATATATAATATATTCATCTCAGTAGCCTCCTGCCTCTCATGTCCACTCTTCAATCATTCATAATCTATTATCAATAGTTTGTTAAGTGCATGCTAATGTATGCAAATCAATACCTTTGAATAGCAGTTATGCTTTGGGGGCAAATGACATTAGGGGACAGTTAACGATTCATGAATTCAAAGCCTGGGCTGTTATTAACGTTAATGTGATGCGGCTGCTTGAGGATCGAGGAATGCCGTAAATGGACGTTACAAATAATATGGCAGCGGTTAATTGGGTTTTATTTTTGACTGGCTTAGACAAGAGACAAAAAAAATAAATAAATAAATAAAGGAAAACTACTAGGATAAATATGTCGAAAAGATCTAGCCCAGTAATCAGATTATCTAGCACATGTAAACCTTTTAATCTGATATTGTTCATTTTTATTCCCACACCTGCGCGACACAAGATCCTTACATATCCTTATGAATACGCAGACGATGATAAAATACTTGACTGACTTCATGTGAAATGAATGTGCCGCCACGCTAACCTCACTATGTGGAGGTTCTTATAGCGGTATTACGCAAAGAAACCAGATTATTGACCGACTCGAGCAGTCCTGGAGGTTTTGTTTAACATTTTCTGTTTAAAACCATTATCAGATTAAGCGTGTTGATCAAATGAAGTTATGAAGTTATTGTCGATCAAATCAGATGTTTTGGACATGTCGGATTATTTTGTACATGCGAACACACTCGGGTAGTGAATCCAGCACAGGTTTGACGTATATGTCACGCTGTAATGTTTTGGGTGATAAACTAAAAAAAAACAAACAAACAAACCAAAAAAAAACCCCCCCACTGTAGAATTCTATTCATTGTCAATATTAAATGCGTAAATGTGACACAATTAATTCATTTTCTATTCGGTCAATGGATATCAGAAGAGACGTCGTCTTAATCCGAATCGAGGGCACTGTCTTTATTATCCTGAAAGCATAAACATCCTTTTAAACATGTATTATGATTAATAATAATAAAAAAAAAAATAAAAAAAACATAATTACAAAACAAGGGATGGAATAGCGCACATATTATGATTTCATCACCTCGATTTAGTACCCCGTGGATTCTTTGAATTGTGCGCGCGGCGCAACTGGATCAACTGCTATTCTACAGCATTCGCTTAACAACGAATAGTTTCATTTTTAAACCATCTCTTGCGCTTGTGTTACATCGTATTACATTTCACACGGGGTTATCGAAAATAAATAACGCTATTTCCTTCTTCAGTCTGCATTTTCTATCCCCAGATTATTTTTCAGGTTTAAAGGCTTGTGTTTAAAGGCGGCAGTCTAGAAGATATTTTAAAATAAATAAATAAATAAATAAATAAATAAACCCCTCGTCTCGGATATTTTTACTAAATATTTATCTGGCAACCTTGGCGATATAAACTACACGCTGGTGATTTGAATAATGCGATTGAGAATCAGCTTAATTATCTGCGTAACCCGGCTCTGAATACGAGGAACTTTCCCTGGCTACATCTTGGCATAACTCATGAATGGAACCGAAAGAGGTACTCGAGGATGAAAGTCGTCGAATTTCTATAAAGATTGCAACACAATTGCGATCATTCTTTAGAATTTATGAGTTTGACTATTTTTTTTTTTTTTAAAGATTATATGCTTGAGAAGAAGACGGAATTTCTCAGAATGAAGGAAAAGGAAAGTGATCGTTAATATATCCAGTTACTGTAGTCTTCTCATTTTGCTATGCGTTATTATTTGTTAAAAAAAAAAACCTTCTCAAAACACTATAAAACGGAACAAATAAGATTTTCTGCATGCTCTTTTCCAGCGTTATGCCTCCACACACCTTTCATACATTTATTTCCTTTTGTCACTCACCTCTCTCTGAGACGAAAGTCAAATAAGGTTACCCCGATGACCTTTCGCACTTCTCTCACTCCAGATTACGTACTTCAGCCGTGAAACTCCATCACGATTCCAGATTAAAGAATCTAACGTTCCGCAGCTTAACGTGTTTTTCCTTTCTAGTGAAAGGGGATTTAAAAAAAAAAAAAAAAACCGACTCCTGCGTTTCAACTGTATTTAATATGTCATGGTTAAAATGATTCTTTGTAGTTCAATATACACTGTTGCTCGCTAGTCAGCGTGCTCGCTAGCTGAAAGATTGCAACCCTAAAACTAAATGTCACTAACTTTAAAATAAATAAATAAATAAACAAACATTGTTGCTATTTTCTTTTGATTTTATAATACTTGTCTTTTTATGTAGCATAGCCAACTGATTTGAATTAGCTGGCTTCACAATAGCTCTAAAAATCCATATTTGGTGTAATAAAATGAACACTGTGGTCAACTGCGAAGCTATCTTCGTGTTTTCTGTTCTTGACATCATCTTTCATGTTGAGTCGATTCCTCGGGCCTCAAAGGTGTCATCGTGTAATTTTATTTTTCCACATCAGAAAGTACCGGAATAGATCCAAAGGCCGCAATCGAGATCCGAATACTTCGTCCTTAAAACCTGGACGGTTTGTCAGCGACTCCTGCGAGGACGATGATGACGTCGATGCCGATGATGATGATGATGATGATGGCGGCTCAGAGGAAATGAAAGCATAAACTCTGCAGCAGATGACTTTGCAAGAGCTCGGGGAGCTGATAGTCGATCGGACCATAAAGCTGAGAGGTACAATTCCGTCTCGCTTATGAACTTTCTGCTTGCGTCCAAAGAAAGGGCCACGGCGATCGATCCTTTCGGGAATAATTTCACGTGGAAGCTGCGGTTAAGAAAAAAAAAAATAAACTCCTGCTGAGGCCGACGCTTTCATTTCTATGACTCATCAAGGTGCACAAATGAACATCGTAAGAGTTAATTCCACCTTGGGGAATTTGGCTTTGTGTGCATTTCCTGTCAGTGTGCTGATGGATAGTATATATGTATGTGTGTGTGTGTGTATATATATAAATATATAAAATAATATTTATAACTTTAAAAGATTCATCTGGGAACCCATAAAAGTTCAATATAAAACCTTACAAACGATTCTTTCCCTTTAACAAAAGGTCCGAACTAGAACCTTTACAGAGAAGAAGAATAGTTCTCCATCGGAAGATCCTTTGACGAACACTTAAAAAAAAAAAAGAACAGTATTAGTACTGTAGTAACAATATTAATATACTAATTCTATATTAATAGACTAACACTGTATTGTTTATGCATCATCAAAATTCACTACCGAACCCAGAAAGCATTCAGCCAGTGCTAAAACAGTAAATAAATAAATAAACAAACAAATACATCAATAAATAGCTAAATAATTAACCAATTTACTATCCAACTAAATAAATAGTAGAATTTTAGGTACTATTTTACATACAAACAAAAAAGAAATAACTAAATAAAACCAACCATCCAACCAAACAAACCCCAAAATACATACATATGCAAACAAACAAACAAACAAACAAACAAACAAGTAACTAAATCAACAAAACCAAATAATACAATAAATAAATTAAAAATAAACCGATCAGCCAACCACCAAAGAAACATACAAACAACCGATAAACAAAACAACCAACCAGTCACCCAAATAAACATGAACACCAACCAACAAACAATTAAATAAACAAAGGAACAATAAATATAAAAAATGAAGTCAACCAAACAAACCATAAACAAATAAACAACAACAAAAAACCCCGAATTAAACAAACACAATATCCCAAACAAATAAATGTTAGAATTTTTATGTACTATTTAATTTTATACTATTTTTTTTGTATTTATAAATAAAAGCAATCTACCAAACAACCCCCAAAATAAATAAATAAACAAACATCCAAACAATGAAATACAACAAACAAACAAACAATAGCTTGATCAACAAAACCAAATCATACAATAAATAAATAAAAACCAAATCAACCAAACAAACATTAAATAAATAACAAAAACCAACCAAAAAGCAAACAAACAAATAGACAAACAAACAAAATAGTCAACTAAACAAAGAAACAATAAATAACAAAAATGAAGTCAACCAAACAAACAATAAACAAATAAACAACAAAAAACCCAAATAAATAAATGTTATAATTTTCATGTACCATTTACTTTGATACTATTTTTTAATTTATAAATGAATCAAAATTTATCAAAGCAATCTACCGAACAACCCCACAAACAAACACACAAACAAACAAACAAACAAACAAAACAAGCAAACCATAGCTTGATCAACAAAACCAAATCATACAATAAATAAATAAATAAGAACCAACCCACCAAACATACATTAAATAAATAAATAAATAACAAAAACCAACCGAAAAGCAAACAAAACAAACAAACAAACAATAAATAAAGAACAAAAAAACAACCAATGAAACAAACACCCCCCCCCCCCCCCCATATTCTATGAACATAAAAAGATTCAACAACTGAAGAAGTTTCGCAGACGTTTGAGGAGCAGAAATGGAATACCGAGTCCCTGAACAGAGTGGAGGTGGATATCAGGAGGAACAGTCGGTATGCGGTGTCTCCTCCAGCTGCTTTAAGTACTACAGCGCATCTCATCCTCATGGACTGCACCAGATCGGTCAGTTCTTGCTGTGAGATGTTCCTCCACTCTTCCACCAAGGCATCTGCAAGTTCTCCATCACGTCTGTGAGACACACGCTTACACGTAATTGTCCACTGCGAGGACGATCAGCTGTCCTTCCTGTCTCTCTGTAGCACCGTCTCAGACGTCTTACATTACACACATTTAGTGTCCTACGTTATCGTAACTGTGGTATTAATCGCCTCCCGCCCGTAAACTCTTCGTGTCTTAAGGACTGTTCTGCAGCTGCGTGTGCAATAATTGTTTATGTTTCATTGAACAAGCGTGAAAAACATCGTCTGAACCCATTCCGATAAAGATCTGAAAAGATTATTTGGATTTTTACAAAATTATCTTTAAACTACCGTCTCCTGAAAAAGGGACGTTTCTTTCTTTCCTTTTCCGCTGAGTTTATTTGCTTTACTTCCTGCAGTTGAGTGGAATCATCTCCTCATTACAGATTATCTCTACTGGATGCCCCTCACTGTGCTTTTGGACTTCATGTTAACGCACTATACGGTGAACGGGTGTCGATTTGGACGTTTATGTAGCGTTCAACACGTCATAAAAAAAAAACCCCGACCAGCTGTGCTCATATGCATCAATTAACCTCATAGCGCGTCGCGCCATCAAAAAATTACCTCGCACAGCTGGACGCCGGCGTTTCCGCCTTCGCTGCGTTTATACGGACGCGGGCTCAACAGACTCGGCATGGAGACGGAGACGGAGCTGTCATGGAAACGCTTCCTGTTCCATCACGCACGCCGTGTTTACTGAGAATAAACCAAATTGAGTTGTTATTCGGTTTGTCAGAGCCGTGCTGCGATTCAGACACAGAATTGGTTTCGCGGGACAAGTTTGATTCGTTTAGAAGGAATCTGACCTGACAGAAGGAGTCTAATAAGGAAAAATAAGAAGAGTGTGTGTGTGTGTGTGTGTGTGTGTGTGGGGTGAATGAATACGCCTCGAGCGAACACAGCACGTGAACCGAAAATGTTCTTGTTGCCCTCAAACTACGATTTTCAGTCGATATATTTAGCATCACTGTTAAACCTTTGGTGAAAGAGAGAACGAAGGAGGAACGTTCGAAAGAATAGAGTCTACCAACTTCTTGATTTGGCAGCGTTATTCCAGTCCTCCTTGCAAAAATGCTCCAGATCTATCAAACCGCGATGGAATCTTCTGTCCACACCTTTCTTCAAGCCGCTCCATGGGTTTTTGGTATTTCCATCTGGGCTGTTCCAAACGGCTGATGTTCTTCTTCTGAAGCTGTTCCTTTGTCGAGTTTCAGCAGTCTAGCAGAGGTTTGGATTGAGGTTTTGGGTCAATTTTGACTAGAGCGCCAGTCGCGGCTGAAGAGACGCAACACTGTAGCGTCATGCTGCCACCAGCATGCTTCGCTGTAGGTATGGTGTTCTCGGTGGGTGATGAGCCGTCTTGTTTTTGCACCGTATCTGATCTTTTTGGACTTTTATGTCCAAAACGTTCTACCTTGGTCTCATCAGACCGCAACACGAGAGACGTAGGTGTCTTGGCAACCTCCGTGGTAAGATTTTGTCTGGTCCTTTTGCCAAATTTGGGACGTCCTGTTCTCGGTGCTCCATTTTCTCCACTTACCGATGGCGGCCTTCACCACGTTCTGTCGGACATCTGGCGCTTTTGAAATTCGTTTCTACCCCTCTCCTGGTCGATTAAGAAAAAATACTTCTTGGGTGCTCTATCACGTCGAAGCTGGAAAAAGATCTGACGGGGATTTGATCTTGTGTGTGTTAGCAGACGTTTTATATCCCACCGTATCGCGGAATAAAGCTCTTCGATTCTTCCTCGTTTATGATAAGTTATGACAGGCTGTATGATGGGGAAATGTATATTTTCCCTCCTTTGCTATTTTTTTTTTTAATACTTTATACTTGTGCTTAAAAAAAAAAAAGGAAAGAAGAGCTTTTCAGGGCAAAATTATTCTGAGGGGGAATAAAAACCTGTTACGGCTGAGATTTCTGTAATTCCGTGTGTTTTATGCTGCATGGAATGATGGACGAAGGCTGCGTGGTTTGGTGTGGGGTTTTTTTTCCTTCTTCTCCTTGGACCCTGTGTGATGCGCATGCAGTATTAATGCGTGGTGTAATAAAAGTAGAAGCTTTATAGGCGTGCTATAATAACGCTGCTTTATAACACCCTTATGATCATATCCCAAGCATAAGAGCTCCCAAGGGAGGGAGTTCATTAGGGTCTGAGTCGGCACCGTAGACGGGGACGTAATGGGTTGTGTCGGAGCGTGCTGTTTATCTCGGAGGCTAAAGACAGGATATGTGTGTGTGTGTGTGTGTGTGTGTGTGTCGGCCTCCTTAATAGGCAAAGCGTGCGCATTCTTTATCAGGGTCCTTTTGAAGCCGTCTGATTGCCTGCAGCCCCTCGCACACAGCTCCAGGCGTGTTTATTTATTGATGTTCCCATCATGCACTAGGTTGCTCAACATTACTGCGCGGGGATCGAGCCGCGAAAGTCACGCCGACGTGACCCGGCGCGATAAGGGAGCGTTGCGAAATCACGCGTTAGACCTTTTGAATAGTTCGTAAGCGAACAAACCTGAATAACGAAAAGAAAACCCAAAACAACATTTACGGAAGGAGTCTCCAGTTTCAGACGTGAAGCTAAAGTCGGGGGTTTGTTTGCGGGAAAAAAAGAGACGTTGGTGAAGGAACGACTTTTTTAAAAAATTTTTTTTTATAGCTGCTATAACTTACGCGAGAACTTCGTTCACAGACGGGTATTCAACGGAAAAGTTCCCGCTGACACTGGAGACTCTTTCCTTACACGTTGGAGATAAACGTCTCCCCGCAGAACGCCCCGGCATGTTACACACGGCGTCGATGCGAATTCATGCGGCGCGTCCGACGTCCTGCGCATGTCGTTACTATAGAAACGTTAATGTCAAAATTGTAATAATAGTTGGAAATCTACTGTATATATATACATATAAAAAATAAAATCTTTAACGCGGTGACGATCTCCATCAGAAAGCATACTCTGGTCCCGACTCCATACACACACACACACACACACACACACACACACACACACACCGTTCAGGCCTGCAGCGCTCCTCCACTTCCCTAATTGCCTGCTCGGCTGTAATGTCACCATAGGGAGCCAGCAGTGTACGATCAAAGAGAGCTTTCGACTTCTACGGCACGCAACCGAAAAAGATCTGCATGAGGAATTAGCTGAGATGTTTCACGCTCCCGATGCTCGTCAGGTCCCTCCGGTGCTTTCCCAGAGTCCGTTTCAGAGCCGAGTTTATTAATCGATGCGTGTCCTCGCGGCATTAGACTGAATCTCCTCGCCGAAAGCACGCTAAAGTCCGATCCTTCTACGCCAAGATCAGAAATCTTATTTTACACAAGTCAGACCGACGGACTCCGTTTTGATCGAATGAAGTGCCTGTTCGAACGCTTTATTGTTTCCGTAGTAACAGCTCGTTCACACAATCTAAGGCTGATGAGCAGATCAAAATCGTGTCGTTATTCAGCAAAATAAAACGTCTGTAGAAATATCGTAACGTTCCCTGAGAGGAGACGTTTGTGCAGAATGGTGCAGTTACGGAAGGAGTCTCCAGTGTTAGCGCTTCGCGACAGAGATTTCCGAGGAGTTTGTGCTTTTGGTGGTTTCTCCATAACATAAGCTGCGTTTTTTTGTTTGTTTGTTTGTTTGTTTGTTTTATTAACTTCAAGATAGAAAGGAAGGATGTAAGGAATGTTTATTATAATATAATGTAAATGAGAACTGGTTCCAATCACATCGCCTTGGCCGGGTACTGGGTAAAAACCCTAAACGTTATTTTTAAAATCGATTTCTTAGCAAGTGAAAATATCTTGAATAGGGACCAAATGTATGAAATTGTATTATGTTGAGATTTATTATAAATGAAATGTAAGATCATCCAGCCTGTTTTTCGACACGTGTACGGAGTCTTGCGTGACACTTTGAACTTTTCCTTCTTCATTCTACTGGTAGATATTTTTGGATTCTTTCTAGAAATCTTTCCCGTTAAGGATCGCCACAGCGGATTACCTGTCTCCGTCTCACTCTCGTCTTCTGCATCTGACCACCCGCATGTCCTCCCTCACCACATCCATAAACCCCAAGTATTCACCTTCACCACCTCTACTCCATTCCGCCACCCTCCCTCTCATTCACGCTTATGTTGTACATATTGCACCTCCAGGTTTGTCTCGCACCTGTTCCCTAATCTCACGACAGATCGCAATGTCACCTGCGAACATCATAGTCCATGGGGACTCCTGTCCGATCTCATCTGTCAACCTGTCCATCACCATTGCAAACAGGAAAAGCGCTACCACAACTCCTGTCTCCGCACTCTGTCGCATGCATTTCTCTAAACCCACAAACGTGCAACGCAACTCCTTGCGTTGAGTTTCTCTATACTTCTCCATCAAAACTTGCAAAGTAAGCAAACATCGAATCTGTACTGCTCTTTCCTGGCATGAGCCCGTATTGCTGCTCAGAGATCATCACCTCTGCTCTCAGCCAAGTGCCCACTACTCATTCCCATAACGCCATGCTGCGGTTGATCATCTTTATGCCTCTGTACAGTAATTACTGCAGCTCTGCACTCAGATCTCCCTTATGTATATATATATATATATATATATATATATATATATATATAAAATCGGTACACTTCTTCTCCACTCCTCAGGCATCCTCTTACTTTCCAGTGATTTTGTTGACCAATCTGGTGAAAAACCTCCAACTGCCATCTCTCCTAAACATCTCCATGCCTCCTTCAGGCTTCTCTTTAGAAACCAATGCTCAAAATCAAACTATTTCAAGCTGGAAATGAGTAGACGTGTCTAGAAATAGGTCTAATAACCATATTGGATACTTCTTTGGACTCGCTAAGATGTCATTTATTTATTTATTTATTTATTTATTTATTTACTTATTTATTTTGTCATGCAGACCAAATAAACCCCAGACTCCCAAGGGTTAATAAATGGAAAAACTGTCCTCAAATTTCGAGACTTCGAGGCGTGCTGTTAAAGGGAAATAATCGTCCGGGGGGGGGGTTTAGTTATACGATCTCTGCGTCAGGAATTTTGAAATAACACTCGATGCCTTGGAAAATAAAGAATGGCCTTGTTCTTATAAGACAGGATCGCTATCTTGCTATATATCTAGAAGCCTTTATCTTGGCATGAATCAAATATTTTGTGAAGAAACCAATTATATTTGGCTCGCCGATATCACCAAAACCCCAAGATATTAACATTCCATTAAATACGGGATTTGGCTCGGTGGGAAATCTTTGTACTTATCAAAGAAAAAACGAATCTGTCAGAGAAATGACGTCTGGCATGTAATATAAACTCCAGGGATTTCCTTAGCTAATAGTTTACACTAAAACGCTCTTTATATGTGAATCTGCTTGCTTGATATTATTACCTTACATCCATATATATATATAAGGTGTATATATAATGGAGTCCATTGTTAATATTTATACACGCGTTTCAATATATTTCATATAAATATTTATGAATATTTATCAAATATAGGTCTGTTGGATTTAAGTATAAAACATTCATGGTGTAATAACACGTTTTCACGGAATATGAAATATCCTTATTGTGGAAATGATTTATTTAAGACGTGCACGGTGGACGCTCCTCAGAAACCTATTTTTAAAAACACGTCTTGTATACGTTTACGGAAGGAGTCTCCAGTGTCAACGTTTCTGTAAGACTCAGAAGGACCACCCTGTCGTTGATGATTTTCCTGTAACGTAGTGTAAATAACGACATTATTTCCTCACAGTCCAGATGTTGATGTCGATGTTTGTATTTCATTCCTTTGTAATATATATATATATATATATACAGTAACATCAGCGCCGGTTTGTCACGTCTGTACTCGGCGCGGTCGAACAGCTTAGCGGTTAGCGTATCCCCCCATGAGCCCAAGACGTCCATTTTGAAATGCAATTTCTTAGGGGCATGAAAGCATACACGACTGGAACGAACTGCCCATTTCTGAGAGCAACCGAGCAGCTAATGTCTTTCCTGACGTTATGGATCGCCCAAAGTGGTTTGTGTTACAGAGAAAGAGCACAAAATAAATAAATAAATAAATAGGTAGTTTTCTGTGTTGTAGAGCAAATCCTGTAGTATTCTAAAGTATCTTGTTGAAGATTGTTACGTGTACAAAATCAAGACAACAGAATGAAAATCGCTAATTACCGCAAGTGGTTATTGTTTATTTTTAAGCTTGGCTGAGGGTATAAAGTTGGGGTATGAATTAAAATCTTTTTAAATTTAATTTAATTAACAGTAAGGAATACATTCATTGAACTGTTGCTTTATGAATCAAAATTGTGTTGAATCTGATTCAGTGATGTCATCAAATATCGAATCGTCACCTTAGGAATCAAAATTGTGTTGAATCTGATTCAGTGATGATGTGAAATATCGAATCATTGCCTTAGGAATCAAAATCGTGTTGAATCTGATTCAGTGATGATGTGAAATATCGAATCTTTGCCTTTTGAATCAAAATTGTATTGAATCTGATTCAGTGATGATCTGAAATATCGAATCTTTGCCTTATGAATCAAAATTGTATTGAATCTGATTCAGTGGTGTCCACCATTGGTGTGTCCAGATGCCCTATTCTTTTCCTTTTGTGAATCTTTCATGTTCTCTTACTTTATTACTTTAGGTAAATTTAAGAGTTTCTACTTTGACCCGAGTGAAGTATTTGAAGCACCGCTTCAACTTTTACCACAGGATTCATTTTTGACAAATGTTTTTGTGTACTTGCACTTTTACCTTTTCATTTTCAATTTGGTTCATGTTTTCACTTGCTGACTGAAAATGTTTTAATTAACTGGATAATTTGGATTTCAGCTGCGATAAATTTGACCGCTTTTGTTGTGCTCATGATGGAAACGAAAAAAGAACACACACAAAAAAGGAAAAGAAAATGGGTCATTTTGACCTGAACGGAGCGGAGCGTTCTCCCTCAGCAGGTGAATTCTGCTTCTCCAAAAAAGCCAATATCCTCCTCCTCCTCCTCTTGCTTTGAGAGCCCTCTGCCCTGACCTAGATACACACACACACACACACACACACACACACACACACACACACACATGGAACAACCAACATTTGGCTGGAAATCTGCCCTTGACTGGTAATAATCCACTCTGAAGTGAAAAGTGTGTGCTGGGTGACATGTATGGAGCACACGTGGACGACAACATGCTAAATATTTATGAGCACACTCTTGTGGTTTGACAGGGTCTCCGTGGTGTGTGTGTGTGTGTGTGTAGGCAGTGTGTGTGCCAGGCGAGTGTGTGTGTTATACGTGTGTGTGTGAGAGAGAGAGAGAGAGAGACCTGTTCGAATATTGCTGCAACACCTGCTCATTTAGAGAGAGAGAGAGAGAGAGAGAAAAAGAAAGATGGAGGAATCATGAAAATTGATTTTCTTACTATTCAGCTGTTAAAATAACGAATTGTCTATTTCCCTCCTGAGCTCATTATAGAAAATGTGGCGTATAATGAGTTTAGCCTAGATGCTAGGTTTGACGAGATGAATTCTAATTTAGCATTGGTGCTAAAAAGCACAGTCACGGTCACTGAGAAAGCTAAAACGCTTCTCTGTGACACACAAATGTCGACTTACAGTATATTAGCGATAAGCTAAGATAGCGTATTTAACAGTGTAATACAACTAGCTAATACAAAACTAATACAAATAATACAACTAGCTAAACAAGCAGGTCAAATGCTACACATAACACAGCTAACTCGCTTCTGTTCCACGTTTGTGCTTATAGCATCATACTGTAGCTTTAATTCAAATGCTAACATTTGATACAGCCATTTGTGCTACTGCTAACACTGCTAACAGGAAAAGCCTAGCAGGCAGAGAGAGAGAGAGAGTGAGAGAGAGAAATAAATTACCACAAAATTTTACCACAGAAACTCAAAATGTACATCAGCGGATGAGATATGTGGGTTTTTTCTCTTCTTTTTTTTACTTTTTCACCAGAGGTGCACCAAGGAACAGTAAGAAAACCGTGAGTCTGGTGTTGCAGTGACGCTAGTTAGTAATTAGCACCTCCTCCATTTTGTTTCCTCACAAAAACAAGGTAAAAGTTCCTCTTATAAATCCTGCGTCTGTTCCACTTTAATGACTTGCCTTTTGTGTTGATTTTATCGCTGTTTTAGCTTTCAGAAATCCTAAATGCACTAAACTGTAAAAATATTGGCACCTCTGCTACTGTACTATTTTCACCCAGTTAAAAAAAAGCACTCTCTCTCTCTCTTTTTTTTTTTTTTTAGCAACCTGAGCTCCTTTTATCAATTTAAATCAGCGCTTCGACGATATGAGCTGCTGTGAAAGGTAGTTAGCGATGTGTGTGTGTGTGTGTGTGAGTGAGTGTGTGTATTTTGTGGCTGGTTTCAGCAGCAGTGTGTAATGAGGTGTTGCATTCAGCGTTTCTTCCACATGGCTGCAGGAAGCATAGTAAAGAGAAGAAAAAACAAAAAAACAAAACAACAAAAAAAAAAACAGGCAGCTGTGAATAACACACGAAGAACCTGCTGTCCTTTAGAGATGGAGCGTATTAGCCATGTTGAAGGATCAATACATGCTACGTGGAATAGGTGGAAATTCAGGAGCATTACTTACTGTAGAATGCTAATACTCGAAATGGAAATTGTGTTCCAACAATCATAAACGTCTCACCAATATCAGTCCATTGTGGATATACACTCCACATCTCCATCCACCATTCCGGGTTTGGACGTGTCCCAAACCACACCTTATTCTCTACATACACTATCCCATACATCATCTTCAAAACAGGTGCCCACTGGGGCAGTTGTGTCTCGGCGGTTAAACTTTTCATGAGACTTCACGTCCATTGGACCCTAAAGCAAGCACCTTTAACGCTCGACTGCTCCGAGGGCTGAACCTATGCTCTGACCCCAACTTCCTTACTAGATAGATAAGGAGTAAAAACACTTCAGGACTTGCTGTTATAGGAAAAATAATCAACGACAGACTGCTACAACTCGGAAGTTGATTCTTTTCGGATCCCAGCACGTTCCTGCCCAAAAAACCCCAACAGAGATTGTCATGTTACAGAAAAAACAATAAACTCGTCTGTCCTGAAGACGTGGGAAAAGTTACAGCCTTACCTCTGACTGCGAGAACGTGATCACACCGGAGACTCCTTCCACCAATAAAACATCTTCACGCAGAAAACGATATGTCAACGATATGTGGCCTCTTCGCCGTATCATACGGTGTTACAATAGAAACGATAACATGTTAAAGGGTTAAACCTGCGAACACATCGTACAGAACGTCCGGTTACGGAGATATTATTAGACAGTCCATACAGGATTTCATGTCTTGTTTTTTTTTTTATAAAGATTGTTGCAGCCAAAAATGCTTGATTTTGCTGCGGATTCTTTCAAAATGCAATTTGCTGAGTTTTTTTTTTTGCAGGAAATTGTTTTGCACGTTGCTTCCCAGTGATGTTTGTTGGTAAATGAGACCTTTTAGCTGTACTCATGTTAGAAACTCGGGTTAGAAATGATACGTTTATGTCGACATTTAAATCTAAGTATGAAAATAAAGTGATAATTAACCAGCAGTCGAAAAAAAACGAACATAAACACAGCATAACTGTATGTATATACGTATATATGATACAGCATATATGTTTTTTTTCTCCTTTTTGTCCACCTGTCAACAAAGATGCATTGCGCTGACTTAAAAATGGCCGTATAAAACTTAAAAATGGCCCAGTGTGTGTGTATATATATATATATATATATATATATATATATATATATATATATATATATATATATATATATAATGTGATGTAAAAAGCCTTCCTATAATTGCATATTGAAAATCACGGTTTTGGAATTACGGCTTGAGGGCGTAGTGTGTAGTGTGTTCACCTGAAAATTGATGCAGGAATGAGTTCAGGAAAGAATCTGTGAGAATGGATAGAAGATAAGTAAAATCTGAAGCATTTTGTGTGGACAAAACAAACAAACTGGATGCAGAGACTGCAGTATTTAAATGCCAAAAAAAAAAAATACAACATTTTCTACCTAAGTCTGCTTTCGCAGATAATAATAATAGGCTATAAAACGAAGATTTAAGCTGTGATAATGACTTAGTAGGGCTCTGTCTCGCTTACATCTTCCCCTCTGACAAGCTACATAAACTTCTCCGACCATTTAAAGATGGCTTTGGTCGATGCTGTCCCGTGATGCCTTTCCCGAGGAGTGGGGCATGAGGACAGGTCTCATAAAGCTTGGCCGTATTGGGAGAGCGGGACACTAGCTATGCAGATACGAAGATTCATCCGTTTATTCGTTGGCATTGAAGAAGAAGTCAGATTTAAAACACTTGTGCTTGCCGATGAAGCCGAAGCCAAAATGGAGCTTAGAGTAAGGTTAAATATGTAAATAATCCTGTTTATACAACAGCGCTGTTAAAATTCTCGATTCTGATTGATCAGAAGTTGTTGAATTCTATTAGAGATTTATATTTTAGCTTGGGGGCATGGTGGCTTGGTGGATAGCATGTTTTCCTCACACCTCCAGGGTTGGGGGCTCGATTCCCGTGCTTCAGGGGTTTCCTCTGGGTACTCTGGTTTCCTCTCCCAGTCCAAAGACAGGCGGTGTAGGCTGATTGGCATTTCCACATTATCCGTAGTGTGTGAATGTGTGTGTGAATGTGTGTGCGATGGGATGGCACCCCTTTCCAAGGTGTCCCGTGCCTCGTTTCCCGAGTTCCCAGCTATCCCAGTTCTCCAGGATCCCCCCCAAGACCCTGTGTAGGATAAGCGGTACAGAAAATGGATGGGATGGATTTATATTTTAGCTTTATATCAATGCAAGGTTCTCTGTGAGATGTTATACACTCATGGAAGGAGTCTCCAGTGTCAGCGCAGAAACGTCAGAGGTAAAGCTTTTCAAAGAAATATGTCCAAAATAATAAAAATGTCATAAAAATTATGTATACAATTATATAATATATTATATATTATTATATTATACAAAAGATTTTTTTAAAATAGTTAAGTGGTAATCTGATTGTAATTTAAAAAAGAAAAAAAAAAAGAAACGTCCAACTATATGAAAAAAGATGATACGAAATTATTTGGAAAATTTCAGGAAAAAAGAAATTTATTTTAATAAAAATATATGATAAAGAATGTATTATAAAATCTATATTACTAAAACATTACTTTAAAAAATGATTTTTAAAAATATCACTTTAAAAAATCTATTATAAAAATATTATAAACATTGTAAATAAAAAATCTATTAAAAATATATTTTTGTAAAAATTATTTTCATAATAATTGTTAAAAATTATTTTTATAAAAATATTTTTTTCAATAAAAAAAGTATATTATAAAAGTATGTAATAATTTTTTTTTTTTTTTACATTTATTAAATTTAATTTTAAAAAGTGTCTACGTTTTCTCCATCCTCCGTCTTTAGTGTCACCTCCTGGAAGGTTAAAATAGTTTTCGTTCAGCTTTAGTGGTCAACCAAAGAGTGAGGAAAAATATTTCTTTGCTATAAAAAGGCCAATTTCCAATGAAATCTTTTTACCGCATTAAGTGTTATAGTGTCCCCATCATCCCACAAACACACACACACACGAAAAACACACTTTGTAGCCTCAACCGCAATCAGAAAATCTCCAGACGGCGCTGAGGCCATTCGCGCCGCTCGTCTCCGGGTGTTCTTCATTCTCTTTTTTACGGTCTTCCCCGTGATAAATGAGCCACGAGGATTCGATCCGCTGTAATTGAGGAAGCCTCTCAGCTGTCAGCAGGAAAAACACATCCACCCGCGGTAAATCCGCTTCTCGGCCTTGACTCCGTAAACCTGTCTCGGCTTCACTTCGCCTTCCGTTTATTCACCCCCAAACACACACTCGTCTGACAGATTTATCTCGTCCTTCTCACGCCATGAGCAGACAACAACTGTCACGCTTTTAGCTTTCCGTCTCTTTTCCTGAGCGCTTTATTGCGAGACACGCGGCCTCGGCTTTTGTGCGTACGGGTGTAGAGAGAAGCGATTTTTTTTAAAAAAAAAGAAGAAATCCGAGACAGATATATATATAAAAAAAGGATGATAAAATGTGGAAAGTGGCATAGATGGGAAGCTGTAAATTTGACAGGAAAATCTTCCTTGTTAGTTTGGAGAAATCCATCCATCCATCCATCCATCCATTTTCTATACCGCTTATCCTACAGGGTTGCGGAGAGTTTGGAGAAATTATTATTATTATTATTATTATTATTATTATTATTCATTAGCTTCAAGTACATAAGTTGTGGTGAAATGCTAACCTGTCTTATGCTTTCTATGTAAATTCAATTAGCGCTCCATGCTAGGTCTAGTTAGAGTGTGGTTTTAGTCAAACTGTGACTTTTCTCTGTAAACAACCAACATATCTGAGGTAAATGTTGACATTCTGGACAGTTTTGTCTTGTTTCCATGGTCACTGCTCCTTTCCATTGTTTGTATCCAGGACTTTTAACATCTAGCTAGCTAAATCAGTCGCCTCAGACTGTGCCTAGCTTTCATACTTTTCATAGATTTCTGGATAACTGTGAGATATCAATATATAACAAACAGTTGGACTTACTTGACCTTACTGACACCAAAAAATATATAAATAATAAAAACAAGAAAGAAACTATTCAATATTTGAATGGAAAGTGACCCAAATCGTGCCCATTTATCCTGATACAGTGCTGGGTGCCATTTAGCCCTTGTCTCACAAACTCACAAGCTTTATTTATTATCATTTTAAAACAAATATCCCATCTCCCCATCTCAGGCATCAAGTATCTTTGCTGACAGGCTGCAATTTTGCTCTTAAATGATGAGTAACAGAGTTTGTTTTTTTTAATTTAGCACAGAATTAGCAAACACACACAATGTTATGGGAGCATATAATATCTATGTCCCCGGGGTCCTATGTTCCTCAGATTTATATGGCACATAATGAACACATGACAAAGGGGGAAATAAGTATTGAACGTGTCAACATTTTTTTTTCTTCAGTAAATATATTTTCAATGAGGCTATTCACATGAAATTTTCACCAGACTTTGGTATTAACTCAAGAAATCTGGAAATATAAAGAAATCCAAACATTAAAGTCCATAAATTAAGTTAAGAAAGTGACTTTATGGGAATTATTTATTTAATTTCTGGACTTTAATGTTGTGAATTCTTTATATTTCCGTATATCTTGAGTTAATACTGATGTCTGGTGAAAATTTCATGTGAACAGCCTCATTGGAAATATATTTGCTGAAAAGAATGTTGATGCGTTCAATACTTATTTCCCCCACTGTATGCTCCCCAGCTCTATGTAGCACATAATGGGAACTTGAAAAACTCTGTATTCACTTAATATGACACGGATTATTGTGGGAAGTTGTCAAATGGGTTTTTTGTTCCCCAGCACTGCTGTATGGCTCTCAGTATAATACGCCTAGACTTGAGGGAACTAAACAAATGGTTGGAGTGATGGAATCACAAAAGGTCTTAGCTTCCTTAGGTAAACATTAGCCAAGTATGTTTTTGACTCTAATTCTCATAACATCATGATTTATGTATCTAATTAAATCCAGTTTGTTTTTGCCTCTAAACATGCTAGTGTATATTTTTTCTGAATTTACTGTAAGGTTATTTTTAGCTGTGACTGACATCTCACTGCTGTAATGTCCAAATACCCATGTAGTGATATTGTTACAAGAGAACAGTGGCATGTGGAGACTTTCATAGGGGCAGGTGCAAAAAATGAAACAAGGGTACATAGCATACACCAGGGGTGTCTCAGATGTTCATTATGTGCCATATAAATCTGGGGAACATAGGACCCTGGGAACATAGGACTCTGAGAACATAGGACTCTCGGAACATAGGACAGTGGGAACATAGGACCCGGGGAACATAGGACAGTGGGAACATAGGACCCGGGGAACATAGGACAGTGGGAACATAGGACCCTGGGAACATAGGACTCTGAGAACATAGGACCCTGGTAACATAGGACAGTGGGAACATAGGACCCTGAGAACATAGGACCCTGAGAATATAGTGTAGAACCCTGAGACCATAAGACCCTGGGAACATAGGACTCTGAGAACATAGGACCCTGGGAACATAGGACCCTGGGGAAATAGGACCCTGGGGAAATAGGACCCTGGGAACATAGGACCCTGAGAACATAGGACCCTGAGAATATACTGTAGGACCCTGGGAACATAGGACCCTTGGAACATAGGACCCTGGGAACATAGGACCCTGGGGACATAGGACCCTGGGAACATAGGGCCCTGAGAATATACTGTAGGACCCAGGGAACATAGGACCCTGGGAACATAGGACCCTGAGAACATAGGACCCTGGGAACATAGGGCCCTGAGAAGATACTGTCGGACCCTGAGAACATACTGTAGGACCCTGGGAACATAGGACCCTGGGAACATAAGACCCTGGGAACATAGGACCCTGAGAACAAAGGACCCTGGGACCCTAAGACCCTGAGAATATAGGACCCTGGGAACATAGGTCCCTGAGAATATAGGACCCTGAGAATATACTGTAGGACACTGGGAATATAGAACCCTGAGAACATAGGTCCCTGAGAATATAGGACCCTGGGAACGTACAAGCCTGGGAACATACAAATGACCATAATGTGATTAATTAACATCCATGCTAATACCATGAGGCCATGGAGGGTGTTTTTAACAGCATCTCTTCAGTTAATAATCACAATATCATTACAAATGAAGAAAAACAACGAGGGAACGTACTTTACTTCTTCCCAATGAACGTGAGGAAATTCAGACCGTGCAACTTCCTGTGAACTAAAATGGACCTTTTTCATAACCTACTGTATAATGCATGACTTGTGGAAAGGGATGTTTCACGTACGGGATGTGTTTTTACTCAACCTCCACAGAACAAAATTTTAAATTCTATATATATATATATTGAAATGAAGCAGTGGAAGAGAGAAAATGAAAAAATGCAGAACAACGATAGATGAAAGACAATAGAATCCAATTAAATGACAGAATGTTCGACGTGATGTCAGAAAGAATTATCAGGAAATCTCTGTCTTCAAAACCGCTCAGCTGAATTAAAGCAAAAACCTTCATGATGAATAAAGATATTGTACTTAAACTCTCTCCACACTCTTTTAAACCCCAGTCTGTGTTTGATTTCTAGACGTTTGATTGATATATTTTATATTCTCTTATTCCGTCTCTCTTTTCTTCTCCAAACACCCACGCGTGAATGATAAAGACCTGCGGGAACTCATTATGGCTTCAGAGTCGCCCCCATGTTCCCCCAGGGCATGGCCATGCTAAGGTGTGTGTGTGTGTGTGTGTGTGTGTGTGTGTGTGTGTTGGAGTGAATACACATATCATTCCTTGTCCAGGTGTATTAGCATCACTGAGTAGGTGACTCATAGTGTTAGCACATCATTATCAGAAATCACACCCACATGCAACACACACACACACACACACACACACACACACAAAGAACGACTAGAAATCGTCAGGAATACCTTCTAAGATTTCCTTGTTAGCAGGAGATATCACTATTAGGTCATCTCAGCATAGTTAGCAACAACAACAGGTCAGTTGTAACGTTTTTTCCTTCCTTTTGTAATAAAACAAATACTCTTTTCACATTATCACCAGAGAAAACAGTTTTGTTATATAACTACATGAAAGAAAGAAAGAAAGAAAGAAAGAGCAAACTACATGAAAGAAAGAAAGTGTAGACTACATAAAAAAGAAAGAAAGAGAGAGCAAACTACAGGAAAGAGAGTGAACTACATGAAACAAGAAAGAAAGAGCAAACTACATAAAAAGAAAGAAAGAGAGAGCAAACTGCAGGAAAGAAAGCGAACTACATGAAACAAGAAAGAAAAAGAAAGAAAGAGCAAACTACATGAAAGAAAGAAAGCGTAGACTACATAAAAAAGAAAGAAAGAGAGCAAACTACAGGAAAGAGAGCAAACTACATGAAACAAGAAAGAAAAAGAAAGAAAGAGCAAACTACATGAATGAAAGAAAGCGTAGACTACATAAAAAAGAAAGAAAGAGAGAGCAAACTATAGGAAAGAGAGCGAACTACATGAAACAAGAAAGAAAAAGAAAGAAAGAGCAAACTACATGAAAGAAAGAAAGAAAGCGTAGACTACATAAAAAAGAAAGAAAGAGAGAGCAAACTACAGGAAAGAGAGTGAACTACATGAAACAAGAAAGAAAGAGCAAACTACATAAAGAAAGAAAGAGAGAGCAAACTACAGGAAAGAAAGCGAACTACATGAAACAAGAAAGAAAAAGAAAGAAAGAGCAAACTACATGAAAGAAAGAAAGCGTAGACTACATAAAAAAGAAAGAAAGAGAGCAAACTACAGGAAAGAGAGCAAACTACATGAAACAAGAAAGAAAAAGAAAGAAAGAGCAAACTACATGAATGAAAGAAAGCGTAGACTACATAAAAAAGAAAGAAAGAGAGAGCAAACTATAGGAAAGAGAGCGAACTACATGAAACAAGAAAGAAAAAGAAAGAAAGAGCAAACTACATGAAAGAAAGAAAGAAAGCGTAGACTACATAAAAAAGAAAGAAAGAGAGAGCAAACTACAGGAAAGAGAGTGAACTACATGAAACAAGAAAGAAAGAGCAAACTACATAAAGAAAGAAAGAGAGAGCAAACTACAGGAAAGAAAGCGAACTACATGAAACAAGAAAGAAAAAGAAAGAAAGAGCAAACTACATGAAAGAAAGAAAGCGTAGACTACATAAAAAAGAAAGAAAGAGAGCAAACTACAGGAAAGAGAGCAAACTACATGAAACAAGAAAGAAAAAGAAAGAAAGAGCAAACTACATGAATGAAAGAAAGCGTAGACTACATAAAAAAGAAAGAAAGAGAGAGCAAACTACAGGAAAGAGAGCGAACTACATGAAACAAGAAAGAAAAAGAAAGAAAGAGCAAACTACATGAAAGAAAGAAAGAAAGCGTAGACTACATAAAAAAGAAAGAAAGAGAGAGCAAACTACAGGAAAGACAGTGAACTACATGAAACAAGAAAGAAAAAGAAAGAAAGAGCAAACTACATGAAAGAAAGAAAGCGTAGACTACATAAAAAAGAAAGAAAGAGAAAACTACATGAAAGAAAGAAAGAGCAAACTATATGAAAGAAAGAAAGAGAAAGAAAGAAAGAAAAATGGGTGGGGTTGATTGTAACATCTCAATTCACTGAGAGAAGTATATTTTTGCAGCAGATGAAGCACTTTCTTTACTAGAACGTCTTCTTAAGCGGGCACATAAACATCAATCACGTGAAAAAAAGACTGATATCCTTGCGTCTTTGAGCGTCCCTGAAGTTTTCCAGGAAGTAAGATCTCGTTTGCGTTTTTTGTTGTTGTTGTTGTTGTTGTTGTTGTTATAATTGTATCAGTAACACCTCAAGCTGTCAGCCATCTTGAAATCTGATACGCTAGCCAATGCGAGTGTTTTGTTGCGGAAAAAGTGACCGTTTGTAGCGCAAGAACAGGAACGAAGTTGTTTCACGGACATTACGTGTATGTATAAAGAGTAGTTCTTTAGGTAATAAGAATTGTAATCGTTGACAAAATCGTATCGGTATAAGAGGAGGAGAGCGCTTCATAACGTGCTGTTATTGAAAAAAAATCCGCTTCATCGTACCTCCACGTTTTTGATTATTTCACTACAACAGCACAACACGGAGTGTTTTATTCCGTACATACTGTACTGTGTCTATTCAGCAGATTTAAACCCCCCCAACACGCCCGTAACGTGCCCACTGTCTGGTACCCAAACATTTCCTCATTCCCCGAAGAGACAAAAACGCCGGCGCTCCATTCCATTCCTTTCCCATTTAAAATCCATTAGAATTCCAACACGTGTGCGAAATCGGAGGAGCGCAGCTCCTATCATCGCGCCTTTGCGTCATTAAGCGCAACAAAACTCATTCGGCTCCTGCACGTCAGCACTATCTAATTAGCTGACGAGTAAACAGCGAGCACATTTGTCTCATGAATTAAACATAGGCGGGATGTTTGCTGTACACAGGACGCATGTGTGCTCGTGCAAGCAATTGAATAATTGAATAATTAACAAACATGCTTCCCACCCCCCAACAAACAACACGCCCCACCCCAACCCCCCATCCCCAAAGGGCTGCTGCTCTATAGGAAGGAACATTATTATTAGAACTGTACAGCAATCAGTATATAGCGAAACGAACGTCTAGCTGAGATCAAATCTGTTTCCAAAAAGTAAGCTAATGAGATAGCTCATTAGCCCATTCGCACCAGCAACATGGGTCCAGCTGCTAGAATCCTGCAAGGTCCGGAGGTGATTTGGTTGGCATTCATACGACATACCTTGTTGCTCATGTTAAGCTTTATCTTCTGTGGGAATTCTTCGAAATATACAAATTGACTCCAGGTGGATGAAGGAATAGTTTTCGTTGTCGCCTTATAAAATATAAATAAATATGGATAATAGATGGCGATGGGGGTGGGATGTTTGCGTATCAAAGAGGCACGAGAAGCGATGCGATGTTTGGACAAACAAATACCCCCCCCCCCCCCCAATGAGAAAGCGTAAACTTCTCAGTCCTTTCAGAAAACCTAAAGTTACATCTTTACCTCTAACACTCGAGATTCCTTCCATAAATATGAAACTTGAAAATATGAAAAATTTCGCCATATCAACGGGTTTGTTGTGTACATTGTTGCTATACAAGCAATAACATAGTAGAATGAGCGCAATAATATAAACCTGTGATCTGAAGCCGCGCTACTACCGTCAGAGCTACTGTCTGACCAATCAGAATCCAGAGTTCAACAGCGCTGTTGGAATGAATACAAAAAAACAATCACGCCCCCCCCCCATGATTTCCTTCGTACTTGCATACTGATACGATATATCGATAAATGTCAATCGTACATAAATGTGAAGTGCGTTTACATCGCAGCTGATTTGCATTTAGTGACGCCCACAAAACTCCATAAAAGGCAAGAGAGAGTTGAACATGGCCAAATGGCATCTAAATGGTGAACGATCACCTCCTACGCTCGGTGTGCGCTAAATCAACGAGCGGTAAATCAGGCATCTTGTAACGATTGCGGGGAAAAAAATTATAAAATCTCTTGAAAGTTTCTAATACGTATAACACGTCAACAATCGAAACAAGGAATGTTATCCTGAGCATTTTTTCTTTATGCGTTCCTCTAAAGTTTCCCACCATGGGAAAAGCCTTCTTCTTCAAGAATTCATTTGCAATTGTAATTACTGTATATTGGAGGGGGGGGGCAATAATTCTAATAAGCTCCCTTAAATGGATTTCTCCAGAAGCCATGCTGCTGTTATGATAATCAGCCAGAATGGGGGATCGACGGGGGTCTCATTATTCAGACAGCGTTGTCTTATTTGTCCCGTTTTCTCCGGGAATAATGCTGATTGACCTTTTACGACCCTCCTTACTCCGTTATCTGTCTTAGCCTTTCCTCCCGCTTCCTCTTCCTCACTGTCGCCGCAAGGCAAACCTGGAGTGTCCCGGTCAATATTCTTGACCGATCGTGATGAATTCCTGGTCTACCCCCTTGACAATCTGATGCTTTTTCTCTTTTCCTCTTTCCTCTCATTCCCATGACTCTTTGTTGTCACTGGCCTAATTTTGCTCTTCTCGCTCTCCCAAGGGGACCCTTGTGACAGCTGATGGGCAGTTTTAGGGCTGAGCGTTTAATGGATGCGTCCAGCTCTCTCGCCTCTAACTCGTACCGAAGGAGTATTTACCGGCTCCATAACGAAAACAGCGCTAGAACACTTTGTCAGCTCGGCTCCCTCGGCAGCGTTCCGGCCGTGCCGTAATCTTCTGGAGCTGTATGGAGATTAGTCTGGGAGGAACGCTACCGCTTCAGGGTCTGTTTTTTTTTTTTTTTTTTTCTTTTTTACGAGCCGAACATGCCAGGGATGCGTGGAGGTATAACTTATATGCGGTCGATTGTGTTGAGATGATTTTCAGCCGCCTAAAACAACAAATTGTTCATTTGTACATTACTATTCTTTTAAGACCTATTGGTCCGTGCGTATGATTTATGCCTGTTGCTGTTGAATCCTTGATTAAGATTGGTCGGAAGCAGTTCCACCTGCAAGACAAATCCCAGGTTTATGGGGACCTGACAAATGGACAACTTTAAAATGTGCATAATTGTCTCCTGACAGAAAACATCAACATAAGAATGACTTTACGTTGGGTAAGCTGTTGCTATAGAAACGATAACATGGTAGAACGAGTGCAAATTTAATAAAAGATTCATATAAACCTGTGATATGACTGGACTTGGCTTGATTTGTGTCCTTGTAGTTATGGCCACTGGTTTCTGCTGTTTCATACAAATTAGTAGCTACCCTACAGGCTGCTATCCTCCTAGCAGCACCTTCCCAAGCATCTCAACCCCCTTGCACTTTCTTTTCACTCTTTCGCACATGATCTCTCACCTCCGGTGCCTATGGATTCCCTGCCAGCACTCCATAAAAGGCAAGGGAGAATTGAACATGACCAAATGTTCATTTAAATGGTGAAAGACCACCTCCTAAGCTCGGCGTGTGCTACATCAGTGAGCGGTAAATCAGGCATCTTATTACAAATAAGGGTGAAGTTCAAAGGAAAATTGGCCACAGGATTTCGGTCCTGAAATGTGCATTTGAAAAGCCGTTTCTTTACAATGATCCATAGTTAGTAAATAGTTCTCTAGGAGGAATGATAATATGTACTAATTATTAACAGCTTAGCCAAATCATAAGTCACAATGCTATTACCTATTGATTATAATTAGTCTTTATTGGTCACATATGCATTACAGCACAGTGAAATTCATTTTATTCACGTAAGTTGGGATCGGAGTGCAGGGTCAGCCATGATACAGCACCCCTGGAGCAGAGAGGGTTATTGGCCTTGCTCAAGGGCCCAACAGTGGCAGCTTTGCAGCGCTGGGGCCTGAGCCCCCGACCTTCCGAACGGAGCCCTAACCGCCAAGCCACCATTGCCCCCCAAGCCACCACTTCCCCACGAATTCTCCAGGGAAGCATGAAAGAAATAGTAGTTATTAATATAGTTCTTTGTACATTTACATTTATGGCATTTGGCAGTCACCCTTATCCAGAGTGACTTACAGAAGTGCTTTGAAGTCTCTATTAATAAATACGTCCCGATACTGGTTCACTAGGTCACGGACTAAGAATACCATCAAGTCTTAAACCTCTGTTGGGAGGTAATATAGTAAGAAAAGTAAGAAAAACACACAGACAACACAATTTAAATGAAAAGTGCTAATTTAAGTACTTTAGGAAGAAGTAGGTCTTTAGACGTGGTTTGAAGACCGCCAGTGACTCAGCTGTTCGGACATCTAGGGGAAGTTCATTCCACCACCTAGGTGCCAGAATAGAGAAGAGTCTTGATGCATGTCTTTCTTGTACCCTGAGAGATGACTGGACCGGTCGAGTGGTGCTAGAGGATCAGAGGGAGTGTGGTGCAGTGCAGGGTGTGATAAGTGCTTTGAGGTAAGTGGGTTCTGGTCCATTTTTGGCTTTATAGGCAAGCATCAGTGTTTTATATCTGATGCGGTTAGCTACAGGAAGCCGGTAGAGGGAGCATAGCAATGTGGTGGTGTGGGAGAAGTTAAGAGAGTTGAAAGCGAGTCGTGCAGCTGCATTCTGGTTCAGTTGCAGAAGTCGAATGGTGCTCAGACTATGGAGACCTGCCAGGGATGAGTTGCAGTAGTCCAATCTCGAAATGACAAGAGACTGAACCAGCAGGCCTGTATGGATAGAAAATGGACGAATCCTTTTGATGTTGTAAAGGAGAAATCAATTGAGTGTATCAGATTAGCAATGTAAGAAGAAAAGGACAGTTGATTGTCCATGGTTACCCCAAGGTTATGTGCAGTAACCGAAGTTCTCCGGGAGGCATGAAAGAAATAGTAGTTATTGATTAGCTAATAGTGAACTACTGAATACATCTGTGTGCTATTACTTACTAATTTGTTAATCAGAGTTTCTAGTTGGTTAATAGTAGTTTCTAGAATGTTAATATTGTGTTATTCATTTCTTCCTGTGTAGTTACTCATTAATGATGGATCCGTATTCTAAAGTGTTACCAAAAGGTCCACGGTAAAGAAGCGTAAGCAGTGAAACCCTTGGGCTTGACCAGGCTATCTGCCCCTTGTATCACTCCGGGCATCCTCCTGAACAAATTGGGTGGTTTGCTTCACAATCGGCAGTTGCAAATAAATATTTCATAGCGGCAGGTGCACACTTATCTTTTTTTTTTTGTTTGTCAGTCAGTTCAGCTTACGTCATTCACCGCTTTCCCTTAGAGAAAAGCGTTGGACGCTGCTGAAAAAAGGGGTCATGACAGCTGCAAAACTCCTGAAGAAGCAGCGCATCTCCAAGCCTGTCCCTATTGCCCCCCGACTACTGGATATTAGCTGGAGACTATGATATTACTTTTGCGACAGTGGCTAATAATACCTCAGCTCACGTCCAGATCAATAGAGCTGGCCTAGATTTCTGTCCTGTGCTCTCTATAAAGGGATCCAGAGAGCATCCTGTATTTCCTCACCCTGTACCCCCCTCCCCCTCCCTTTTTTTATTATGAGAGGCGAAAAGAGGAATAACGAGTGACCAGCACTAGGCTCAGCATGCTCTTGCCGCACTCTCTGGGGAGGTTTGTGTATCTGGGTATTTATTTATTAATTTTTCGCCAGGGTTTATGGGACACCCCGGATGCAGGCTGTGTCTCTTCATTAAAGAGCGAAGTCTCTGGTCCCTCGGCCTGTAATTCAGCACGGCTTTGTGCTGAGTGTGCAATGGAGAATTACCCTGATCGGCATGAGAGAGAGAGAGAGAGAGAGAGAGAGAGGAAAAGCTGCAGGAGGAAATGATCTGAAAGATCTGCTAGCACACTGTATCACCTTTCTGCCTGCAGGCCAATGCAATCCCATCTACTCAAAGCTCCTGAGGGTCCCGGTTTCCAATCCCAACTGCAAACCTCTGGTCTGAAATAGACCGAATGGACATTTTCTTCATTGCCTACACATTATTTATTAGTGTTCCTGGAACTTTTCTTGCCTTGGCACCTACACCGGTTTGCACAGGCCATCACAGTTGTCCGATTAGCATGGCCAATTTAGCAGCTGATCAACTATTGAAACCAAACAAAACCAGAATGTTCTTTCGTTTACTGCTCCTCCTCCTCCTCCTCCTCCTCCTGCTGCTGCTGTTGCTGCTAGGCGTGTCCTGTGTAGAAATCTGAGTCAGCCCAAATATCCTATTGATTTACATTCATTGATCTTCACGCTACAATTTTCTGTCAAACCAAATGATGTATGAGCAGCGCTCGATGAGCTGAACTCCTCTAACGCTACGTGATTATGACCAATAATCAGGACGATCAGGAATAGCTTCTGAGATCCATCGTTGTATTATTGAACCTTGATAAATATGCTACAGATAACGGTGTGAAAACTCACGCCCTGGCGGCTCAATCCGCACGCTAATTATCACTAACGTGACACTGCTTACATGCACACGGTTATGTCAGTGCTACGGTTATAGTATACTGTATACTTTTAGATATATGCTCTGCTTTAGCAGTCCTGCTCATGAGCATTTTTGCTACATCTGTAAACCAAAGTTCCACCTAGAAAAGCCATTAGTCCGTGATTAACTAGCCGTAATGAGCAGCCAGAAGCGAAAATAATTACCTAGCACGCCATTTCATTCCCTAAGAGCTTACCAGCGAACCAAATCAAGACAAATCGAAGATATTAATAAAGCTAGTGATTAATCAGATCCGCTACGATGCTAGAGGAATTGCGGGGGAAAAAGGGTGTAATCGTATCGAGAGCACACGTCGAGGCACACTGATTAAAAGTCTGTCTTTCTCTCCTTTTAATACAGCCTGGGTTCGGTACGAGTTAGCAGCAAGCTAACTGAGTCTACGAGAACCCTGAGGCCATCATCAGCGGCGAATCTGATTTCAGCGTATTTATTCTGTCTAATTCAATCTAACGGTATAATTCGGTTACAGACAGGGTCAGGGAAGGGTTCTTAGACGCAGCGTACAGAGAGAGGAGACGCAGTGAGACTGTCGGGACGGGCTGACGTGGGTACGGCTGTAACTGCATTCGCTTCTTTAAGAAAAAAGTGATGGAGCTTGTTATGACAGATGTGACAAAACTAGGTTTTTGAATCGTAATGTATTGCTCGGTTAAGTGCCAGTGCAGGACAGTATCAGATTTTTATTGTGTATTTTATTTGATTTTTATTATTATTTTTAACAAGGTATTTTAGGTTTATTTATCGAAAGCTACAGAAAGAGGTTGTTGTATGTGGAAAATGCAAAAATATAGAAACATATAGGAAAGGCAACTGTGAGTGGATAAAAATAAGATCTCATAGACCTGCTTTAGATACACTACTACTACTACTACTAATAATAATAATAAGAGTAAGAAGAAGAAGAAGAACAACAACAACAACAAAACAACAACAAGAATAAGAATGATATTGTAGCTGTATTCTTCTTCTTCTTCTTCTTCCTCTTCTTCTTCTTATTATTATTAGTAGTAGTAAGAATCACAACAGAATGACAAGAATAATATTACATAAACAACAAAAAATTTAAATAAATAAAGGAGTAAAACAAACAAGAAAGAGGTAATAATAATAATAATAATAATAATAATAATAATAATAATAATAGTAATAAAGAATCAACCAGAGAAGAACTAGAATAATAGAGTAAAAAAATGACAAAAGAAATAAAATGTAAAAAATGTTTGTAAATGCTTCTAAAATAAAAACAAGAATTAATATTTGTATTTTTATTATTATCAACAACAACAACAACAATAATAATAATAATAATAATAATATAGAAACAGAACATAAACATTAAATGTTTGCACATTTGTTTGGTCTACATTGAAACTGTTGATAAAACGATCTGAAAGCAATATCTGTTGCAGACATTTATCAACCAAAACATTAAACCTAATTATAAACGATTTTTTTTTTTTTTTTTAAAAAGCACGTCGCAACTATTAAAGGATAAAAAGTACAACATGTCGTTCTTCAATAAATAAAACAATTGTAACTGCCACGTTGCTGTAGAGTAAAGGGAATAACACGGTGTTATCAGTCTGTAAAGCTCACTTAGCTGCTGTAAATCTCTCGGCTTCTACTTTGTCCAATTAAAATTTATTTGGATTTATTGGAATATTTCTGCTATAAACCAGGCTTTGCATATACGGTTAATTTTTTAACACACTGGTAATTAGCCATTTTTTCATCTTGCACTCTATCCCCAATTTTATTTATTTTTGCTAAACAAGGTTGCACCTTTGATTCAACATGCAGCATTCTATCATTACACGTCACACCAGGGTGTTAAAGACTTGTGTAAATCCATAGGTTATATGAGAAGCGTGAGCTCGTAGCTTTGCGAGTGTCAAGTCTGCATTACACCGAGTCTTCCCCCTGCTGCGTTTATCGAACGCAGGTCATGACCTGATCGATGACCAACGCCAGAGACATTTGAGTTATTCCAGGAGAAGGAATGAACACGCTTACAATGAAACAGTGTTGTAACAGCTGAATAACTGCATCGGTGAGGAATAAAACACTTAGTGGGAGCGCTGTTATTGGTAAATAATCAATATCGAGGTGTTGAAACTGAGTTACTGTTGTTGATCTACTCTACTCTCCTGAGCACGTTCCGAAATGTCCAGTGTATTTGGCGTTAAAGTGGGGATTGTACCGCTAACCTCACTAGTATAAATAAGGACGAGAAGATGTGTTGAGAGGTATAGGAAGGGAATAAAGAGAGGAATGAACACAGGCAAGAAAAAAAAAGAAAGCATGAAGTCCTATAAATTAGCATAATTAAAAACAAACTACGACGTGTGCGTAAAAGTAATAAGTTATTGTCTTCCAGTGAGAGTGGGTAAGTGTTCAGGCTTAAAAAAAAAAAAAAAAAACGCTATAGATTTTTCCAGCCTTTTATTTTTTTTGTAGCAATATAACAATGAAAATGAAACATAGCGATACAAAACAGAAATATTGGGCTATTAGGGAGGCCAACAAAGATATTGAGCTATTACTGGGAGAGATTAATTGATCCGGGCGTCCATAACAGTTTAATTGAGCAGAAAATAGCAGATGGCTCTGATGGGGGCGCCATAAAGAGAGCTTGTCAACAGAGCTATAATGCGCTCCGTGTCCAATTTCACATATTTCCTTCAATTATTTCGTTTCTTTTTTTTTTGTCCATCGTCCATATTAGCACTGAAAATAAACATGAAAAAGAGGCCAAAGAGAGAGGGACATAGAGAAAGAGGGGAGATGGAGAGAGAATCAGAGATGAAAGAAAGAAAGAGACTGAAATAGAAGAGACAGACGGCTGTAGTGATACGGTACGATCATGTAGTCCTCGAATATATTTATATATGTAATATATTTTTTTAATTTGCTTTAGTTCAGTCATAGCCAATTATTCCCACCTGCTAATTACTTCTCCTTTATTGTATGACAAATCCATACCACTATCCTCTATCTCATATATCTGGCTTTATCCCCTATGTCACATCTCTATCCCTTAACTTTTATCACTACCTCGGGCCCCTACCTTGTATATCTATCCATTCCTCATAACCCTACCTCTATCTCCCCACCTACCCCTATCACCCTACCTTGGTTTCCTTACCTCATACCTACCTTGTATCTTCATCTCTATCCCTACCTCATATTACTAACTATAACTCCTATCTTGTATCCCTACCTGTCCCCTACCTCATATCGATACACCCTTTCCCTACCTTGTATCACTATCTCTATCGCCTACCTTGTATCCTTATCCCTTCTTCATATCTCTACCTCCATCCCCTACCTCTATACCATGTATACCTATCACTATCCTCTACCTCCTATCCTTTTCCCCATACCTCTATCCTCTAATCATCCCTAGCCACATCCTCTATCCCTACCTCAGGCCCCTACCTCTATCCCCTGCCTTGTATTCCCTACCCCTATCCCTACCTCAGGCCCCTACCTCTATCCCCTGCCTTGTATTCCCTACCCCTATCCTTACCTCAGGCCCCTACCTCTATCCCCTGCCTTGTATCCCCTACCCCTGTCCCTACCTCAGGCCCCTACCTCTATCCCTTGCCTTGTATCCCCTACCCCTATCCCTCCCTCAGGCCCCTACCTCTATCCCCTGCCTTGTATTCCCTACCCCTATCCCTACCTCAGGCCCCTACCTTTATCCCCTGCCTTGTATCCCCTACCCCTATCCCTACCTCAGGCCCCTACCTCTATCCCCTGCCTTGTATCCCCTACCCCTATCCCTACCTCAGGCCCCTACCTCTATCCCCTGCCTTGTATCCCCTACCCCTATCCCTACCTCAGGCCCCTACCTTTATCCCCTGCCTTGTATCCCCTACCCCTATCTCTACCTCAGGCCTCTACCTCTATCCCCTGCCTTGTATCCCCTACCCCTATCCCTACCTCAGGCCCCTACCTTTATCCCCTGCCTTGTATCCCCTACCCCTATCTCTACCTCAGGCCTCTACCTCTATCCCCTGCCTTGTATCCCCTACCCCTATCCCTACCTCAGGCCCCTACCTTTATCCCCTGCCTTGTATCCCCTACCCCTATCCCTACCTCAGGCCCCTACCTCTATCCCCTGCCTTGTATCCCCTATCCCATCCCTACCTCAGGCCCCTAGCTCTATCCCCTGCCTTTTATCCCCTACCCCTATCCCTACCTCAGATCCCTACCTCTATCTCCTGTTTTGTATTCCCTACCACATTTGACTACCTTTGTCCCTTACTAAATATCTCTATCTGTTTCCCCTACCTCATAGCCCACATTTATCCCCTACCTCATATACCTACCACTATTCCTACCTGAAATATGCTTTGATAAAAGCAAACGGAATAGACAGCAGCTTGCAGAAACAAATACATCTGGACGTTGATAAAAAAAAAACAAAGCAATTCTTGAAAGAATATTAGATGTCACACTTTTTTTGCTATCAAGTAACTTAGCATTCAGAGCGACCACAGACAATTTAGGTGAAGTTCGCAATGGTAACTTCCTTGGCACATTACAGCTGTTGACTCGATATGATCCTCTGCTCAGTGATCATTTGCAAAAAAGTGTCAGAGAAGAAGACAGGTGCAAGAATGACCCGGAATCACAAAATGAGTTCATTGAGATCTGTGGAGGAAAGTCTTGAAAGAAATATTGAACGAAAGGGAGCATGCAGTTTATTATTCTGTGATACTGTGATGCAACTCCGGACATTTCTCATATGGAGCAGAATGTGATTCTGTTAAGATATGTAGCAAAGAAGGAGGGCGATCAGTTGAAGATAAATGAGCGTTTTATTATTATTATTTTTACAGTTCAAAGCTTTCAAGGGTAAGACTGGCCAGGAAATATCAGAAATGATATCAAAGACTTTGGAAGAGCATTGAATTTGTATTTCAGATAGCAGGGAACAAGGATTTGACAATAGGGCAAATATGTCCGGCAAAGTGAAAGGAGTTCAGGTTGAAATAAAGAAAATAAACCCTCTTGCCACATATTCACCCTGTGCCTCACACGCTCTGAATCTTGTTGGTGTACAAGCAGCATGTCCTGATGTGTCCACATTTTTTGGCTGTTTGAACCGCTTATACAATCTCCATAGTGCAAGTCCAGAGTGGTGGGCAGTCCTTAAAAGTCAGCTCCCTTCAACGCTCATCACAGAGCAGTTGTTGCAAACCACTTACAAACCTGTTGCAAACCACTTGCCATCAATTATAGAAGCTCTGGGCACCATCATTGCTAAGCACAATTTAACCAATGATGCTAGGTCAGAGGCCAGTGGTCTAAAACAATACTTCATATCCTTCGAAGCCATAGTTCCATTGAAGACAGAAACCTAATTCTGCATTCACGGACAATTTTGATGGAAGTTGAACTAGACAACATACCAAGTTTTGCATAACTCATAATGGGATAATCTTTTCGCAGAAGCCTCCCTCATTGCAGAAGCCATGGATGTACCCAGGGGTTTCCAGTCAGCCACACGAGAAGGAGAAAACAGTTTTCAGATGAACGTACGTCAAAGTTCAGAGGATGCCAACCAACCAGAGACAGAAGAAATTCGGTTCCTTGTGGCATTGGATAATACAATCTCTGCGTTGGATACCCGCTTCCAAACCACTGCAAAGATATATTTACATTTATTTGTTATATGTTTTGTTATTTTATAAGAAACCCCTATTAGGTTACATATGGGCCTCATATGCCTACCTTTGTGACTTACCTCATGTCCATACCTGAAGGCCAAACAGTGCTTCCTGTTAAACACATGGAGCCACAGCATTTTTTCCTTCTTCAAAATACTACCCCTGCAATGCTCCTGGAGGAGATGCTAATTGACGTCTTTTGTATACATGAGCTCGCAGATGTGCGCACTTGGCTAGTGACAGGGAGGAGAGGAAGAAAAAAATGTTTTTCTTTTTTTTCACCCAGAGAGCAGGATTGATTATGGCCCTATGATCTCTTGGAGTCCAAACGCTGCAAGTAACCGAACATTTATAATAAATACTGCCTGATATCTATGAGGTGGTGTGACGAAGCGATGTTACTGTTTCCCCCCTGAGGCGGGATATTTTTTTTTCTATAACAGCAAGTGTTTTATTTGTTTTTCTGTCTCGCTCTCTTTCTTTACCTCTCTTATCACACTCGTCTCTCCAGTCATGCCCCTGGGTATCATTTCTGGCAGTTTGCGAAATGAGCCCATTTCGGGTTCACAAGAGTGTGTGTGTGTGTGTGTGTGTGTGTGTGTGTGTGTTGATGCCGCTCTTTGTGAACAAATGCTAATTTAATCAATCTTCAATATATCCCCCATAGCGCTGACTCGTGGATATCTGCCCATATTAACCCTAACGCCACCTGCCAACACACACACACACACACACACACACACACACACACACACATGGTAAAACATCCCAGCATATGCTAAGTATCTGCGGTTTTTCTAGTACGGCAGAAACTGCTGAGATGTTGGCTTCTTTAGAGGCGTAGGAGGCAAGAAATGCAACGTGGCGGCCATTAAAAATTAAAAATGAATCCGGGCCCTTTTGCTCCTGCTTCGCCCATCAGTCTCCGGATGCATCTCGATCAGACACTGAAGCCCTGTAAAACGGTCAAACGCGCGTAGTTCAATAACTCGCTAAGAAAACAATACATAATGCAGAAGGGGGGGGGATTTCAGGCCTAATCCTTCATAAAAGGCACTTAAATTTTAGCACAAAAAAGGGAATGAATGATGTTAAGGCTATTGATTGAAAAGAAGAAGAAGACCTTTTATGCTGCTAATTCAAAAAAGAGTAGACGTAAGCAGTGTCTGACTTTGTATTGAAAATATTTCATGTTTAATATTATATACATATATATATATATAGTTCTAGAGTTCAACGTGCAGTTTCTTCTTGACTGTTCAGAACGTATCGATTCATTTCCCATGACAATTTTTGGGCGTTCCACAACATTAAATGTAACTGCAAATGGAGAAAATAAAGCACAATGTCATTCTTTAATAAATAACAATTCCAATCGCTGGCAAATTGTCGTCGTATGAGAGGAATAAAACACCTCAGGGCGTGATGTTATCGGGAAAATAACCGACATCCAGGTGTTGACAGTAATTCTGCTTCGTCGCGCCACGTCATCGTCCGTTATTTTCCCAGAACAACGTGACGCACTGCGTTTTATTCCTCGCGTGGTCAACACCGATCCGAATCGAGAAATCATTAGGACTATAAGTGAAAATAAATAAATAAATAAATAAATAAATAAATAAATGTTGTCCTTATGATTAAGACAGGGGCCACGCCCGGTCTCCGGGGTTGGGTGTTCAAATCTCGTCTCTGCGCTGTGTGCACCAGAGTTTTCCGCTTTCCTCCCCCAGTCCAAAGACACGCGTTGTAGGCGGATCTGTGATGGGCTGGCACCCCATCCAGGGTGTCCCCTGCCTCCAGGATAAGTGGTGTGGATGGATGGATGGATGGATGGATGATTAAGACATCTTCACCATATATCACAGTATTTCACCAGCAAAACAACTGAGCTGAGCTTTATATTGATCGGTTTTTAATTATTTAGAGACTAATTAAACAGCTGATCGAACTGTGTACAAGCCGGGGGTTAATTAAAAAGGCCGATAAAATGAAAGGAGAAGGTTCGGAAGAAAGTAGACTTCAAGCAAGGAAGCAATCACGATCAGTTGTGCTGATTTCCGCAGCAGACGTTGAACTCTGTTTGCTAAGCATTGGGAAATTCTTCCCATCTTCGATGCTTCCAAACCATTTAATCGCTTTTACCTTTCCGTACGAGTTCCGGAAAGCCGTGCGTCTTTAAATCCTTCCACGCTGCTTGGAGTCTGAGAGGAAATCAAAGACGTCTTTAAATATTGATGAAGCTCGAGAGCACCGAATGCTGAATGAATAAACAGAGCGCTGACCTTCATATCAGAACAGGATTTCTGCTAAGCACTGCCGAGCAGAGCGTGGGCTACGTTCCGGGAACGTACTGTAGCGTTTCTATGGCAACAGCTCGGTTCACAGGGACTCATCGACACGAAGGACACTCGTCTACACGTCGACAATCGGGTCGAAAGAGACGGACTGATAGGCGGAGAAGAGGTGGACACAATCGGGGGAATATTCTAATGACAGGAAGTGGGCGGAGACGAGACGGGAATTAAAGAAAATAAGAGCAAATGGTGTAAACTCACGTAAACGAGAGGGAATCCGTGACGACTCGTCTCGCTGAGTTTACAACGTTAAATGTAACTACGGACGAATAAAAAATGACGACGTGTCGTTCGTTAATACGTAAAAATGGTAATTGTTGGAATATTGCTGTGGTTGGAAGTAGCTTCACTACATCCGACGTCCCGTCATCGATTATTTCCCTTTAACTGCGTGTCCCAAAGTGCTTTATTTCTTACATACAGAATCGTAAAATTCAAGAACGTTACTGAAAATTCCTGAATACTGAATTTTTAAAAATTTTTTTATCTGATTATAGTTGTGTTTCCTGTTGCGGAATATCCACGGAAACATGCTTCGCGAGGTCCTGTTCAGGATTAGTTGCAGCCAGAAATGCTTGAATTTGCACAAATTTTTTATTTATTTATTTATTTATTTTTTTGCCGAAAACTACTTGCATTGTTGATGACGTCACATGACACGTCTCGGTCCAAATCTTCGAAAAAACCGGCGAGTTTACCCGAAGTTTACTCGATTTTGAGTCGATTTCCGCGATCGAAAAATCGCACAAAATCCCGGAGGGACTATAAACAGTAATTCCTTCACTTTCTTTTAAAGTTAATATGACAAATAAGGAAACATTTTAAAGTCGATGCTATTTTTTTGCTCCAAAGTAAATAATAAATCGATGATAACCTTTGCGAGTGTACGCAGGTAAAGATTGATTTTTTTTTTTTAATTTTGTGGTAAATGTTATTGGTTAGCATTTAAAAATTTTTTAAATAGTTAATTAAAATGAATAAAAATTAATGAGTTAATACTGAATGAATTCAAGTGATTAAGTTGCATTTTTTTGGGTAAAATTTATACGAAAGCTTACTTTTGTATCGCAATTTCTGACATTTTATATATATATATGTATATGTATGTATATATATAAAAATCTCATGAAATATACTCAAAACGATAGCTCTGCATGCATACTTGGAATTGTAATCTAGGATTTCCTGACAGAATATTTCATCCAGATGTTTGAACTGGAAGTAAACATTGCGACGATGTTTATATTTATATTTATATTTATATCGTGTTGTTATTAGTTTGTAGCTAGAGTATGAGCAAAAGTCCTTCCCCAAATATCCTGCTTCTCTTCATCACCACTCAGGGATGTGAGGGTACCTCTGGAAACCGTGTGTGTGTTTAACCCTCGTGCACACACATTAGGCACGCTAATCTGGAGAGACCCACGGAGAAGAAAAAAAATCCGAATCGATGGACAATCAATGGCGCTCATTTCACATGCGGCTGCGTTTCTGTGCTGTTAAAGCTGCCAACACACTTTATGATACTGTGGCTTTGTGTGTGTCAGTGGACGGTGAACTGGATACGTCCTACGAGCCGAAAGCAATGCCTACACACACACACACACACACAAAACCGCACACACACACACACACACACAAAACCGCACACACACTACCCTTTGTTCTATAACACCTTAAATCAGAAATAATATATCAAATAACAGTAATACATCAAATAACACAAGACACTGCCAAACTACATCACACACACACACACACAGCTTGTTGGCCCGACACACACTCGTCTGTGCTGCAGTCTCTCTTGTCATATTTCCACGTTTAGCAGCGTATTGAAGGCAGCCACCTGATCTGATCTGTTCCATCAGCTTTATTTACAGAGGAGACGTGTGGAGGAGCTGATACAGGAAATTAAAATGTGGTGTCACACACACACACACACACAATAACTGAACCACTTAACTACACACTACACACTATGCAAGAAACTATACACACTACACAGCTATGCATATTACAAAACACACAAATACACAATACACACAACTACACAACTACACACTGTGCAAAAAAACTATACACACTACACACTGTTCAAAGACCAACACACACTACACAGCTCTGCATATTACAAAAGACACAACTACACAACACACACTACACAACTACACACTGTGCAAAAACATATACAGACTACGCAGCTAGGCACATTGCAATACACACAACTACACAACACACACTACACACCTAAACACTGCAAAACACAACTACACACTACACAACTAATAATAACAATAACAACAATAAGAAGAAGAGGAAGAAGAAAGCAGTATGATGCCAGTAATAAACACAGAAGATTACACTGTGTTAGGATTTACACTCTCAGTGACTCTCACCTCTAAATTACATCACATCACACTTATATCAATGACCTCTGACCTCTGGACTCTAATCTTGTTTTGTATAAGTATAGCACACACTTACTTTAATGACTTTCTGGTGATGCATAACACAAGGTGTGTGTGTGTGTGTGTGTGTGTGTGTGTGTGTGTGTGTGTGTATGTGTGTGTGTGATTGATGTACTTTAACATCACATGACCCTTCAGTATAAACTGTCCACACTAAAGCTAGCTTGATGGATTAGCTTGTAGACGAGATGAGTCACTGTGGAATAATTAACACTCTCGCTCTGAATTGTCTGTCACACTGGATTTTCTCATTTATGAAAAACTCTACCTTGACAATCTGCTGATTAAACACTGTAAAACAAACAAACAAACAAACAAACAAACAAAACTAAACAATTTCTCCATTTTGATTCTTGTGCAAATTTAACCGAGTAATGATGATGATGATGATGATGATGTGATTCGGTTACCTCTTAAGAAAGTACAAACTCCAAACCCAACCTCAAATAACCAAAGAACCATAAACTGTAAGGATTTTATACAAATCAAACAAGTCGTGTTTAGAATTTGAAAATGTGCAGCCATTTGGGAGCTTTATCAGAGTCCCATAATGCCATCTGCTGTTTAAGCCATGTATGAAGAAAGAAAGAAAGAAAGAAAGAAAGAAAGAAAGAAAGAAAATATGAAGAAAGAATAAAGGAAGCAAGTGAGAATAAAGAAAAAAGAAAGAAAGAACGAGGGATGAAAGAAAGCAAGGATATATCATCAAAGAAAGAAAGACGCACAGAAAGAAATGAAGACAGATGAAAGAAAGCAAGAAAAGAAAGAAAATATGAGGAAAGAAACAGAAAGCATGGGAAAATAAATAAATAAATAATAAGGAATGAAAGAAAGATAAAATCATCAAAGAAAGAAAGACAGATAGATAGAAAGAAAGAAAGAAAGAAAGAAAGAAAGGAAGGAACCGTAACATTTGAGGATTAAGGTTAAAGACCTGTGAGGATTTTTTTTTAAATACAAATTAAACAAGTCGTGTTTGAATGTGGGAAATATGCCGCCATTTTGGAAGCGCTTTCAGAGTCCCATACTGCCATCTGCTGTTTAAGTCATCTATCACAGCTGGAATTATTCTAAACGTGCATTTTAATAAAGATATCGCTTATTAAACGTTTCTTTGTTTGATTTATGAATAAACGAATTCTTTGAATGTTTCAAAAAAAAAAATTCGTTTAATAAATATCTCAACACATATATCGTGTTTTGTTGGATCGAAAACAGAACCGGAACTAACTATAGTTCTGCATGTTTCCAGTCGGAGGTGGTATTGTTAGTGCACCGCTTCCGCTATTAACATCTGCCGGAGGTGTTTTGCGAAGTTAAAGCTTCGTTTTCCCCCCTGCATTTATTAGTAGTAATAAGAGCATTTCAAAAGCGTCATTATTGTTATCATGGTAACTTTGTAAAAGCGTTGGTTTAATTTTTTTGCGGGCTGAATTATGGTGTAACACGGACACTTTCCCCTCTCTGTTTCCGACACTAGCAGCAGGTAGCTAAGGTAAGTTAGCGCTGAGAGCTAACAGCTCGAGAACACTCTTGTTATGGTGTGTTATAGCGTGTTTTTCTTCATTTTTAGTGATAAATACGGTTGGAGTTCTATTGTGGGTTAATTTTGAGGAACCCGAGTGAATAAAATTCGTCCTCTTGGGAAAGCTAAGCTAACCGGTGAAGCTGTTTGAGCTAAACTGAGCGGTGCGACCTGTCAAACTGTCAACATGTCTGTTTAACATTTAAAGATAAGGCTTACAGAAACGCTGTCTCTCATCACTCTGTTCATGTAGACCAGAGTCACACCAGTGTCTTAATCATTTTCTTAATCATGCACTAATTAAAGTGGAAAGCTCAGGGGGTTTTTCCTGAAGAAAAAGAAAGAGAAACGAGGAAAGAATGAAATACAGAGAAAGGAAAGAAATGAGGAATTAAGAAAGGAAGAAAACCAAAGAAGGAAGATCAGGGAAAGAACAGATTACAGCAAGATCATTGAGAGAGAGAGAGAGATTTTAAGGAAGGAAAAGAAAGAAGTAAATAAGGAAAGAAAGAATTATGGAAGGAAGGAAAGAGAAAAGAAAAATGTTACAGAAGAGTGAGAGAGTAAAAGGAAGAAAGAGAAATGTGGAAAAAAGATGGATGGAAGGAAAGAAGAAAGAGGAAGACAGAAAAATGAAATAGGAATGAAGTAAGAAAGATAACCAAAGAAGGAGAGAGAGAGAGAGAGAGAGAAAGATTTTAATATGGGGGGGGGGACTAAATAAGGAAAGAAAGAATTATGGAAGTAAGACGAAGACAGAAGGAAGGAAAGAGAAAATAAAAATGTTACAGAAGAGAGAGAGAGAGAGTAAAAGGAGAAAGAGAAATGGGGGGGGGGGGGATGGATGGATGGATGGATGGATGGAAAGAAGGAAGGAAGAAAGAGGAAGACCGAAAAACAAAAAAGGAAGTAGAAGAAAGAGAAATGAAGGAGAAAAGAAAGCACTGCAGAAGAAAGAGAAAAAGGGAAGAATGAGGAGGACAGAAAAGAGAAAAAGATTCAAGAAAGAGCTAAAGAAGAAAGGAAGAGAAAAAGAAAGAGCTTCAGAAGAAAGAAATGAAGGAGAAAAGAAAGTACTACACTAGTAATAATGATAATAATGATAATAATAAATATAGCTGCAAGCAGCAATTAAGGGGCCAAGCACGAATGAGCTAAACAAGCATGGCAGGGAAAAAAAAGAGCAATTTTAGACATTTGTTTATGATTTTAAGCAAAATGGTTGATGAGTCATAAATACAACCTAGTGTTGTATATGATTTAATTGCTTATGTTTGACTAATAGGTGGCGCTGTCACCAAAACGGTGTGGTCTGGTCAGGGTGGGGTGTCGATGCCACACACAAAGTTTGTTGTGAATATGCTGAAGTGTTGCAGAGATACAGCCTCAGATTCAGTTTGGCATCATGCCGTCATTATTGTTGACGCGTTACAATGAGAACGGTTTGGTCTATTAAAAAGCTTTTGATAACTTTTGGCTGGCATGGCCTGAAGATGATCCGAATCGAATTTGGTGAAAATCGGGCCAACGGTCTAGGAGGAGTCCTAAAACGAAGGTTTTCAACGAAATTCAAAATGGCGGACGGCAAGTTCGATCGTCTGTGGCGTAATCGGTATTGTTGTTCTCGGCATGACTTACGGAATCTCTGTCTCGAAACTTCTTGAGTAGCTTCAGGGCATGGTGCCTGTTACATGCGTCCGCTGTCTAGGGTCAGAGGGGTAGAAACAAGGCAAGTAATGAGCGGAAAGAAAACTTAACAAGTGACCAAGAGCCCTTCTCCCCTGGGAAGTAACAGTGCTGATGATGCATACCGAGTTTCATAACGATACGCCAATGCGTTCATAAAATATAGCATTTTTCCCACAAAATTCAAAATGGCCGCCTAGGGAAAAATGTGTACTGTTTGACTCGGTATGCCGTACCGAATCTAACGAGAGAAGTCTCGTGATTTTTCGTCAAACTGTTGTGAAATGATGAGCAAAATAACGCGTTTTTCATATCTCGTGACCACTAGGTGGCACTGCGCTGAAACTGCGCAGATATCCTCAGGTCATGCTTGTAATGACAGCCACCACACAGTGCTTGGCCCATAATAATAATAATAATAATAATAATAATGCAACAATTATCATTGTGTTAAATTTACTTTCACCTGTGTGTGTGCGTGTGTGTGTGAGAGAGAGAATCACGTTCTCATCACTCCTGGTGTCACAGTGTGTTTAAATCCTCTCTGTGCAGGTGTGTGTGTGAGAGAGAGTCAGCGATGCTGACGCTGGCGAGTAAGCTGAAGAAGGAGGAGGGCGTGCGAGCGAGTGGAACGGCGTCCGGCTCCAGCGACGCCCCACACAGAGTGTCCATACGAGACCGACTTCTTATTAAAGGTACTGTCTGACTGGTTCCTGTCAAATTCGAAATAAATTCCAGTCTCTGTCTCGCAAACCGAACCACTCGGATGTTCAATTCACTTTGTGCGTGAGGTGAACCATTTTCAGTGCTTGGAAATCGACTCCGAAGCTTTAAGGTCGGCTCTTGGTATTTCGGTGTTTGGAGTCAGTGAGGCAGTGAATCGACTCTTTTTATGATCGACTCCAAACAATATTTCACCGTTATGAGGCCTAACCTCATTAGTGTCTAAGCTCGCCTCGGAGTCTGCCTGGAACGATCACCTTGGTTTAAGAGCTGGAAAGAAAGAGAAAGGAAGGAAGAAAGGGGTGAAAAGGAAATTGGAAGACTGACAACAACAAAGAAAGAAAAAAGAAGGGGAAATGGGGGGGGGGTATGGTAATAAAATATGAAGGAGAAAAACAAAGCAGAAAGAACGTAGGGAAAAGGAAGGAAAGAAGGGAAATGATGAAATAAAGGAAAGAAAGAGAAAAATGAGGAATGAGAGGAACTTAATAAAGATAGAAAGAGAAAAGAAGAAGGAAGGAAGAAAGAAAGGGAAGGGGGAAGGTGAAATTCCTCTTCATCTTAAGTGTTTTAGCAGAAGACGAGACAGTAGAAGGTATTTAGAGCTCTTCATTATTCCCTCCACCCTGATTAAAGCCCCAGTTCCAGCTGAAGAAAAATAGCCCCAAGCATGATGCTGCCACCACTGTGCTTCACCATGGGGACGGTGTTCTTTTGGGTTATTTCTAAAAAAAAAAAAAAAAAAAAAAAATTTTTGTTCCAAACATATGTTTTGGTATTATGGCCAAAAAGTTCTACTTTGGTCTCATCAGATCATAACACATTATTCCACATGGTTTTGGGAGGTTGGATGAATATTTATTTATTTATTTATTTATTTATTTGTTTGTTTGCTTGTTTAAAAAAGGCTTCCGCCTTGCCCCACCTACCCCCAGAGATATGAAGAATTCGGGAGATTGCTGCTATTATTGTTGCTGTAGGCCTCTCAGCAGTCTCCCTGACCAGTTTTCTCCTGATCTTCTCATCAATTTCAAAGGGATGTCCTGTTCTCAGTAGTCTCACTGTCGTGTGCCATATTTTCTCCACTTGTCGATATTTTTTTGTAACCCTCTCCTGGTTGATATTTTTCAATGAGATCCCGTACTTGCTTTGTAAGCTCTTTGTGGATGTCAGGAGAATCCTATAGGAACTTTATTTGTGGTTAAAATGATCCTTGTTGTTCTTTACTTTAATTAATAAGATCAAATTTTACAATAAAGGGAGCGAAGGTTCTGACATGATTTATGTAGGTTTCATTTATTTATTTATTTATTTATTTTTTAATATCACAAAAACCTGCCATTTTACACACAGGTGTGTGTAGACTTTTTGGATCCACTGTAGCTCTGTCAGCCTGAGTTATAGTGCATGTGTATCATGTGGTGGCTAGGAAAGGAGCTCTATTTAAAGATGAGCAGATGCCTTAATAACATTACCAGTTACTTACCAGTAACTCCCACCGCACTCAGCGTGGCCGAAAATTGTTCAATTTACTCGGGATCTTTACAAGCGTCTCGTATAACGCAGTTCTGCTAAGTGGTGTTTAATTCAAGCTTCTCGTTGTTTGACTGTGAAGATCATCTGTATTTACCCAGAAGCTTGTAAAAAAAAAAAAAAAAACCCATTTGAACAGGAATCTGTTTGTTGCACATGACTGAAATTGATTCTCTCCGCTTTTATTTCTGTGTGCAGAAGTTGCAGACCTTGAGGCAAATCTTCCTAGTGAGTAAACCCATTCATTTACATTTATATTTATTCATTTGCCAGGCGCTTTTCTGCAAAGTGATTTACAAACGAGGCGAAATACGGGTTGCATGTCTAGCCGACAGCGACACGGTGAGAGTTTTTCAGTAGTTGAACAAAAACAAATGAAGAACGGAGAAAGACACGACTAATCTCACAATGCAAGGGTTGGAATAACTTCAAATACCCAGGAGTGCTTCACACACATTAGTCACAAAGCAGGTAAACTACAGCTTGCTAATTATAAATATCACCTTCCAACAAAGTCTCAAAATGACCGTAGTATTTGGTATAAGTACTGTTGCCATACAACCATCTTTACCTGAAACCTTCTGGTCAAGTTCCTCTGGTGCTGCTTCCAATGGGTGGTTATCCAGCGGTTTCCAGAGAACAAGAGGTACATGCGAAACTAACACTCTAGTCCACCCCTTCTAATGGCCAGGTGTGGTGAATATCACCAAGATGAGGTATTCCACAATGTTATGAGGAACGAATCCACTTGGAAGGGTGTTCTGAGATGCCTGCCAAACTTACACCACTGAGCCTTGTGGTGTTAAACTTGTAGAACCTGGAGAAGGTGCGTGATGACAGCCTGGTGAAAACAGCTTAGACTTCTTGGAGCATAATGCCCACGAGAAGGAGACACTCTTTGGTAAGGGGAAGGCCATAGTTGGGGTTGTAGGCCATGGAATTGATGTCCATCACCTAGTGGGCCAACCTCTGTTTAGACAGGGGAGATCCTCAGGTCTTCCCCCTGGTCCACTAATACCATAGGGTGTATACTGGAAATAATGCTGCAGGTTTAGCTTGATAGAACACTGCAAGGACAACCAATTGGTTTAAAGAAGGTGATATGACCTTTGGATGAAACCCAGGGTTCAACCACAAGCTCATGCTTGAGTCATCTGGTCACCAATGCATATAAGATGAGCTTATTGCCAGGGCTTGCAGTTCGTTCAGTCTTTTTTCCGAGGTCTTGGCTAACTGAGAAGCCGTCAGAGACACTTGTTCAGTTCAACATCCTGCACGGGCTCAAAAGGAGAAGCCTTAAGAAAGTCGAGCACAAAGGGGATGATCCCCGGGAGTGGCAGACGAAGGTGTTTTGCTCCCTCTAGGAAGGTTGCGATAGGCTTACAAGCCCCACATTGAGACACTATCTACGGTGCCATGATGTGCTGCAATGGCCACCGCAAAGGTTTTTAGTGTTGATTTGGGCTGTCTAGCAGACCCTGTAGGAAGGCTAGTGCTCTAGTAACTGGGCAGTGCACTGGATCCAAATGATGGGGTGAAAACCATTTGTGGAGCAGTTTACAGTCCTCAACCTGGACTTTGCTCTGAGTGGAAAGACCTACAGGTGCAGGTGACTTGATCGAGGGTACTGAATCATTTCATCCATTTGGGACAACAGATCTATTTGGTGAGGAAGTTGCCAAGGTTTGAGCCCACAAGTCGGAGCAGAATAAAGCCTAGAAACCAGGGTCTGACTGGCTAATTTGGTGCCAGAAGCAAGACTGTGGCTTAATTGCTGAATTCTGTCCAGTGTTTGCAAAATCAGTGGATAAGGCAGTGGTGGCTCAGTGGTTCAAGGCTCTGGGTTACTGATCAGGAGGTCAGAAGTTCAAGCCCCAAGACTGCCAAGCTACCACTGTTGGGCCCTTGGGCAAGGCCCTTAACCCTCAATTGCTCAGTTCTATAAATGAGATAAATGTAAGTCACTCTGGATAAGGCGTCTGCCAAATGCCGTAAATGTAAATGCATACACGGTACAGTAAGGTCTGTGGTAGGGTAGTCTGTCCTGATCTAGTGTACTTTTCAGCTCCACCCAGAACCACAGTGAGTCTATTTGGTGTTGGCAGAGAGGCCCACTTTTACCTTGCCTGCGTTGTCTGAATGGAGTAGTATGTGGCAATGTCTCAGAACTCATATGAGGAATTTCAGGGCTAGGTAGACTGCCTTGGGTTCCAGCCGGTTGATTTGTTCTTAACACACATTGGGGCTCCACATGCCTCCTGTCCCTTGGTGGTCCCAAGGCAGCGAGTGCCGTTCGACTTTGCGCTGCCTTGGTAATTGATGCATCTCACCACCACATTGTTGTCCAAATGGACCAGTACATGGCTCTATCTCAACAGCTACAAAGAATTTAAAGGCAAGATACACAATACATGTAAGGTAGCTTAGATGGATACCTGTAAGGTCTCACCCTCAGTTCCAGCTCTGGGACTCTTTCTTTCTTTCTCTCCCACTGTTCTATTTTCTCTCTCCTTTGTCGTTTTTGGACCTTGCCACAAGGTCACTTTTTTTTTCTTTCTTCTTTTTCTCTCTCTTCCTCTACCTTTTTTTTTTTTTCTTCTCCATCACTTTCAGCTCCTTGCGAGCACAGTGTCTTTCCTCTGGAAGTCTAGCTGCACTTACAACCCTTTTATTTTCTGTCGGTAGTTTGAGATTACACGTCGGACAACACTGCAGCGGTGCAAAGGTCTAATTGCTTGGTTTGAAAACAGTTCTTCGCTTTTGGGGGTTTATGAAAACAATGTAGAGAAGCCATTTTCCTCCAGATTTTTCAAAGCAGGGCTCATTCTTTGTATTTGTTTTTTTTTTCTTTTTGGGCAGCGTTTGTTATACATTAAAACGTACATCCTTACTCCATACGATGCTAAAATAAAGTCTTATTCTTGCTGTAGATAGCTGTAAGGTCCTGTTTCCTGATGTGAACAAGCTCCATCACTTTCAGCTCACCATTTCTCCAGGTAAATGTGACTAAATGTTTTTTTTTTTTAATGCTAATTGAACCCTTCTGGATTCCTCTAGCATCGTTAGCATTTGTCCTGCAGGACTTGGACGGAAATAACTTTAGCTTCGGAATTGCCTAAATTAAGCAGTGAATGGAAGTCGACGAGTTTGAGCTGTATTATCCTTTTTGAATGGCGTCAGGCGGGTTTAAGGTATAAAAATAAGCGCTTTATTTGTGGGTTTTCCCCACAGATGAAGGATATTATCAGGGAGGAAAGTTTCAATTTGAAATAGATGTTCCTGAAGCCTATAACATGGTGGTAAGTACCTGTGGATGCACGCATTCTGACTTTTAGAAGCTGCTCTAAGTGGTTATGCAAATCATTTCCTCTCATTCAAGAATACGTTGTCAAATTATTATTTTTGTATTTATTTGTCTGTTTTTAAACAACGCAGCCTCCTAAAGTTAAGTGCTTGACGAGAATATGGCACCCAAACATTGCCGAGACGGGGGAGATCTGTCTGAGGTAACGTTATTTATTTTATTGCTTGCTTCGTATGCGTCTCATCATTTTCTAGTTATTTATTATTCCTATGTTATTTCCGAATGTATTTGTGATTATCTACTGTCGTCTAAACGCAGGTTAGTGTCGTTAGATGACGGTGATCTCAGGATCATCCTCAAGAAACTGCCTAGCTCAATGTGTAGTTGTGACTAAAGTGAGCCAATCATTTCTGTTGTAGCTTACTGCGCGAACATTCGATCGACGGCACGGGGTGGGCTCCGACGCGCACGTTAAAGGTACGGCACTCCCGAACATGCTTTCTTTTCTAATTTACGCCTCCGACGTAGAGTCAGACCAAATTATCATGCTACGTAGCGCATAACATTGCAAAAGACCAAGACCAGTCATTATAATAACGGCGAAGGTTTTTGTAAGGAGATGTTTCTAGACGTTTCCAGCGCGAGTCCGAGGTGACGCTGTAACTTAAAATTTTCCGATGTCATCGGAATGAATGAACAGTTCAGGCTTTCTCGTTAGCATGACGAGTGTGCGCTAACGTGTAACGCTTTTCTCCTGTAGGATGTGGTATGGGGATTGAATTCGCTGTTTACTGTAAGTGTCACCCCCTTTTGTTCATGTGTAGTGTAGTGTGTATGTGTACTGAAGCTTTTTTTGCCAGGCCTGTAAACTAGCGGCTAGTCCGGAAGCTTCATGAACGAGCTCTTCAGCGTATCATGTAGCTTCTTTGGACCAGAAAACAACGAACAAAATGGATTCCCAAATGAAACGTTCCTTCTTTCTTTCCCCCCCCCCCCCACACAGGATCTTCTGAACTTTGACGATCCACTGAACATAGATGCTGCGGAGCACCATTTACGGGACAAGGTGAACGGCTCGGACGCTTAGACACGCGGTTATTGACGCGTCTAACAACGCGAGAGAGCTAACGCTAGCATGACCTCAGTTTCAGGGTTTCAACGTCGCCTTTCTTGTAACCGATGTTTCTCTTCCAGGACGACTTCAGGTGCAAAGTGCAGGACTTCATCAAGAGCTATGCAAGATGATGCACCGTACGCCGTACGCGCCGCCGCTCACGGTTACGCCCCGAGACCCGCCGAGCTGAAAAATCCCGCAGCATTTACACAACGGGAAGACGAGCGAAGGATTCCGTGGATCTCGAATCTTCAGCATGAACTGAGGGGTGGGGGTGGGGGTGGTTGATGTGGGAGGGTATTTGGGATTCCTTTTTTTCCTTTTTAAATTATCGCTCAGGGCTGATTTGCGGAAGCCCACAATCGCTGCCACTGCTGGTTCTGCGTCATCCACAGCTCACGAAAAGAGAAGAAAAAATATGATGGTGGTGGTGATAATGATGATGATAATAAAATGGTTCAAGCCGATTGTAAAAAGATAAGCGCTCTGTGTTCCCTCACGTGATCTCGCGCTACTAATAACAGCCCGCACGCGCCCATTTCTTTCTTCCTCGTTATTTTATGTCATTACTGACGTCCAGCAGTAATTTCCACGACTGATGCTAATTTTTACAAGGAAACATACAGTATGCTACACCAAGTCTGGAGTCTACACTTTGCTTGATCTGTGCATGATAAATAAAGCCACGATCCCCAGTTCCCAGATCCCTCTGCCTTGAGTAAAGAGACTATTTCAACTCCGCCACGTGTATTTTATTCCTGTCAGATTCAGGATCTGTGGGGGTTTTAAATTTGATTTTATTTTGGTCATTCTTCAAAAACTAACACAATTTCTTTTCTTCTCAATTTAGAATGAATTCTGTTCCACCAAAAAAAATTATACAGTTATACAAAAGTCTTTATCTCGCTTTCAAATAGTGTATTCCTGAGTGTTGGGTATTATTAAGTATCATTACTGGACCCTGTTGGATGTGTATGTATACTGAGAGAGAGAGAGAGAGAGAGAGAACGATGGAGAGAGAGAGAGAACGATGGAGAGAGATGGAGAGATAGGGAGAGATGGAGAGAGAGAGAAAGCTAGAGTGAGTGTAAGAGAGAGATAAGGAGATGGAAAGAGAGATGGAGAGAGAGAGCGATAGAGAGATGGAGAGATAGCGAGAGAGATGGAGAGAGAAAGAGAGATGGGGAGAGAGCGATAGAGAGATGGAGAGATAGCGAGAGAGATGGAGATGGAGAGAGATGGAGAGAGAGAAAGATAGTGAGTGAGTGAAAGAGAGATATATGGAGATGGAGAGAGCGAGGGAGAGAGATGGAGATAGAAAACGAGATGGAGAGAGAGAAAGAGAGATGGAGAGAGAGAGAAAGATAGAGAGTGAGTGAAAGATAGAGATATATGGAGATGGAGAGAGGGAGAGAGAGTGATAGAGAGATAGTGAGAGAGATGGAGAGAGAAAGATGGAGAGAGAAAGTGAGATGGAGAGAGAGAAAGAGAGATGGAAAGCTAGAGAGAGATGGAGAGAGAGAAAGATAGTGAGTGAGTGAAAGAGAGAGATATATGGAGATGGAGAGAGCGAGGGAGAGAGATGGAGATAGAAAACGAGATGGAGAGAGAGAAAGAGAGATGGAGAGAGAGAGAGAAAGATAGAGAGTGAGTGAAAGATAGAGATATATGGAGATGGAGAGAGAGAGAGTGATAGAGAGATAGCGAGAGAGATGGAGAGAGAAAGATGGAGAGAGAAAGTGAGATGGAGAGAGAGAAAGAGATGGAAAGATAGAGAGTGAGTGAAAGAGAGATATATAGAGATGGAGATGGATAGAGAGATGGAGAGAGTGAGGGAGAGATAGCGAGAGAGAGATGGAGATGGAGAGAGAGAGATGGAGAGAGAGATATATGGAGATGGAGAGAGCGAGGGAGAGAGATGGAGATAGAAAACGAGATGGAGAGAGAGAAAGAGAGATGGAGAGAGAGAGAAAGATAGAGAGTGAGTGAAAGATAGAGATATATAGAGATGGAGAGAGGGAGAGAGAGAGAGTGATAGAGAGATAGCGAGAGAGATGGAGAGAGAAAGATGGAGAGAGAAAGTGAGATGGAGAGAGAGAAAGAGATGGAAAGATAGAGAGTGAGTGAAAGATATATAGAGATGGAGATGGATAGAGAGATGGAGAGAGTGAGGGAGAGATAGCTAGAGAGAGATGGAGATGGAGAGAGAGATGGAGAGAGAGAGAGATGGAGAGATAGAGAGAGACAGATGGAGTTGGACAGAGAGCGATAGATGAGAAAATGAGATAGAAAGAGAGATGGAGAGAGACAGATATGGAGTTGGATAGAGGGAGAGATGGAGAAATAGAGAGAGATAGTTAGAGATGGAGGTAGGTAGAGAGAGATGGAGAGAGCCATAGATAGATGGAGAGAGAGAAAGATAGAGTGAGCGAGAGATAGAAAGAGAGATAGAGAGAGAGAGATATAGAGCTGGAGATGGATAGAGCGATGGAGAGAGATATAGAGAGAGAGAGATTGAGAGAGATAGAGAGACAGATGGAGTTGGAGAGAGCGATTGAGAGATAGAGAGAGGGATGGAGAGAGTGAGAGAGATAGAAAGATAGAGAGAGACTGAGCGAGAGATCGAAAGAGAGAGAAATATATAGAGATGGAGCTGGGTAGAGACATGGAGAGAAAGCGTGAGGGAGAGAGATTTAGAGAGATAGAGTAGAAGATAGAGAGATGAGAGAGAGATAAAGAAACAGGGACTGACAGGGAAAGAGTGAGAGAGTGAAGTGGGTTGGAGAGATGGAGAGAGCTGGGGTGATGAGACTGATGCAGATAGAACTGAGGTAAGGATGGAGAGAGAGTGAGTGAGAGATACAGAGAAAGAGGGAGTGAGAGAAGTGAGGTGGAGAGATTGAGCGATTTAAGAGATGAAGAGAGAACTGTCTGAAGAATGAGGAGTAGAAAGAGCGAGTGACCGAGAAAGAGAAGGTAAAGGATTGGTGGAGAGAGATACCAGAGAGAGAAGTGACCCCAGACAGATGGAGAGACAGAGAGAGGGAGAAGTGCACTGGAGAGAGAGAGAGAGATCGAGAGACAGATGAGAGAGGAGTGGTGTAGGGGGAGAGAGATTATAGAGAGATTATAGAGAGATTATAGAGAGACTATAGAGAGATAGATTGAGAAGTTGGGTGGAGAGCTAGACTGATGGAGAAAGAGATGGAGCGAACTGGGTCGAGGAGAACGATGAGAGATACAGACAGAGAAGTGGGGTGGAGAGAGCAAGAGAGATGAAGAGATTGAGAGAGTTAACTCACACACACTAGATGGCGCTGTTCACTTAGAAATGAATCCATATCCTCCAGACAGCAGTCAGTGCTGCATTATTTTACTGCAGTCACCTCCAACAATAATCCAATAATCCTCATTTCTCTAGAAGACTACAGTTACTTATTTATTTATTATTTTAAATAAATTATTCCAGAATAACGATTAATGAATTAAGTAAATAAACTGATTAACATCCATACAGGAGATTTAAACGAGTCAAAGAAAATGGACCGTGTAGATTTATCCAGAAACTGACTGCAGTGTGGAAACTTTCAGCTGATTTTATTGTGGATCATTTAATATAACGATAATGCAAGAACAAAAAAGAACTATTAGAAATTATTAAAAGGAAAAAAAAATACAATTACAAACAAACAAATATATAATGCCATTATATTTCCTAAATCAAAAAAATAAAAAAAAATAAAAAATAAAAAATAAAACCTGGTGTGGAATGATATACAGCGCTTTAATTTCTGGATGAATAAATATAAATAAAAATATAAATAAGTAAATAAATGCTGTCATCGTATTTCCTTAAAGAATAAACACAAACAAACAAACAAACAAACAAAAAGCGGCATGTTTGATCAGTATCTGCGTATTTGGATGGTATTAAAAGCTCCAGGGTCTGATTTGTATCAAATGTAAACAAACAAATAAACAAACAAATAAATAAATAAGGCCAAAGAAAGCCATGGTACTTCTAATGACTTAAAAAAAAAGCTGAATACTGGTATTGGATGATACTCAAAACTCTAAAATCTGAATTGTCTCTAATCTAAACAAACAAACAAACAAACAAATAAATAAATAAAGCCAAAGAACGCATGACCTGAGTGCTGATTGTGTATCTGACTTTAAAATCCGAACTCTAAAATCGGAATTATATCAAATGTAAATCAATCAATCAGATAATACACAAGTAATAATACAATAAATAAAAAGAGTTAAAAATAATGCCATGATATTTCCTAACTTATTAAAAACAAAAAGTAAACAAACAACCCTCTCTCCCCAGTCAGAGTCAACTGAGTGTTGGGATCAGATTGTATCTCATACAAACAAACAAACAAAACACACAATAAAGAAATAATGCCATAGTATTTCCCAATTTTTATTTAAAAAAAAACAACAACAAGCAAACAAACAAGAAAGGCAGAGCCAGCTGAGTTCTGAGTTTGAAATCATACCAAGTGCAAACAAACACAAACAAACAAACAAACAAACAAGCAAATATATAATGTTATAGTATGTCCTAATCCTAAAATCATGTCACATAAAAACAAACAAACAAACAAACAAACTGAGAAATAATGCCTAAACTTGGGAGAATATCATCATCAACAACAAGAACAATAACAACAACAACAACAACACCCAGCAGAACCAGGTGATAGTATAATATATAATCACAGCTCTAAAATTGGAATTGTAACAAACAAACAAACAAATAAACTGATAATGTACCGGCAACTTCTATTTTATATATAATTTTAAAATGGTATCAGATAATATTCAGAGCTCTAAAGTCACAACTGTATTATTGAATGTAAAAACAAACAAACAAGCAAACAAATATACAAACAAACAAAGAAATAAACAATGCCATGGTTTTTCTTAATATATGTTTTAAAAAAAACAACCAACCAAACAAGCAGCAGAGAGTGTGTGGTAGAGCTGGTATCAGAAATCTAACATCGGAATTGTATCACAACAAACAAACAAACAAACAGTGTTGCGATGTCCTAATTGATCTATTTTTTAAAATGGGTGTGGGTTAAAAATGAGTATCAGATGACAGTCAGAGATCTAAAATTAGAATCATGTCACATGGAAACAAACAAATCAAAGCCATATTTACTCAAAACAAAACACAACAACAACAAAAAAAACTAAGCAAAGAATCCAACATCAAAACACCCCCAAACAAAACCCACCACCAACAACAAATATATAAAAAACTAATGAATTAATGAAAGTATGTAGTTTGGGCGTGGTTTATGCTTGTACCGCGGTTTGAACCCGCCCCTTGTGTCCAATCCCGGTAGTGTGTGGGCGGGGTTAAAGCGGTGCTGAGTTCGGTGGAGAGCGATGATGATGATGATGATGATGGTGGTGGTGGTGGTGGTGGTGATGATGATGGTGATGATGATGATGTGATGGTCCGCGCGCGCAGCTCCGCACTCTGGAGAAGAAACGGCTCGGTGTTTTCGGTTTGTCTCTGTGTGTGTGAGAGGTTTTTTTTTTTTGTTTATTTGTTTGTTTGTTTGTCTAAACAGCGAGTTTAGACAGAAGTGAAGAAGCAAAAACAAACAGAAAAGAACGGAGGAAAGAGAAGGAGGGAGAGGCGGAGTGGGAGCGGACTGAACCCGGGATTAGAGGGACCATGTAAGCGGACGGAGAGGATGGATGTCCAGATGGAGCTCGCGCTCTTGCCGCGCTGCTTCCTGCTCCTCGCGCTCTTCTCCCTCCGCGCGAGCGCCGCGCACACAGGTAACACAGGCACACGCGCGCGCCTTTAAGCGCTGTTTTATTTGCACATTTATGAAGTTTGCATGGACTTCCGGTTACCGTGAAAGATTCACAATCTGACAATCCAAATGCAAATCAAACGACTCCTTTGAATTAATTATTGATATTTAATTGATTGGTTTGTTATTTGTGACACGAGGCTCGTGCTTTTCACCGCGCGCTCTGCGCTTTTATCAGGCGTCAAAACAGTACGTCAGTGTCTCGTGCTGGTGCGGCACTGTGTTGTAGTAGCGTGTTTAGGACAGTACAGTATCGACTCGGTCCTCTCGGTGTCGGATCGGTACATCCCTGATTACTTCAGGACGCCTCGCGCACGCCTCGCGCTGTTTCATTTCATGCAGAAGTTTTTAACATGTCGCGTGAGCAAAGTGTGCAGGTGCAAAACATTAATTAATTAATTAATTAATTAATTATGTGTGATGCAGTTCGAGTTTTAGAGCTCTGAATGTCGCCATTAAAATTTTTTAATTAGTTTATTTTTAATTTTTTAATTTTTAATTTTTTTAAGGAAATACCACAGCTTGTTTGCTGTATTTGTTTGTTTGTTGGTTTGTTTTTGTTTATTTGTTTCCAATATCCAAAACTCAGTAGACTCTATGTCAGTATTACTTCTGCTTTCTTCTTCTTCTTCTTATTTGTTTAAGGAAATACCACAGTTTGTGGTATTTATTTATTTGTTTGTTTGTTTAATTATATAATAATTTATTCATTTATTTCTTGAATGGAATTTCGATCTACGAGCTTTGAGTATTGTGCAATACCTCATACTTGCTCCCTGCCAATATTTATTTATGAATTTATTTATTTAACTTTATAAAGTACATTTTCTTTTGTTTGTTTGTTTGTTTGTTCTGATTTTAAAACTCAGAATATCCTCCAGTTTCTGACACTGACAGTTTATTTATTTATTTATTGAATTACCATGCTTTTATTAATGAACTACTTAATTAACACGTACACTAGCTCTCTGGGGGTGAGTATTGCATGGCTTTTTTTATAAAGTTGTTTATTTATTTATTTACTTGCGTAACTACCTGACACTGATCCAACGAGGTTTTAGTTAGATGAGGTTTTGCGTTTTTAGCTTTATAAAGTGATATAAGCATTAACATTCAGTCATATCATTTACAGACAATAAAATGTGTACAGAACTTCAGAGTGTGACTGTCCACATGGTGTCACTGTAGTCTGTTTACCCCCCCCCCCCCCCCCCACTTTATGATTTTAGCATAAATTCCTGAGCTCGTTTTGTTTTCTTGCTTACGTTACGGTGGCTGTAAAGCCGCTCGTTCACTTCCTCTTGGAGTCAATGAAACAAATAAATGGCACAGCTTGTCAATTTTATGAAGAAACCGCAAAGTGTGAACTCGCCCATCAGGTATCAGGGAGTCTGGGAATCAGCTATCAGAGAATCAGGTATCAGTGAGTCAGGTTTCAGAGAATCAGGGAATCAGGGAGTCAGGGAATCAGCTATCAGAGAATCAGGTATCAGTGAGTCAGGTTTCAGGGAGTCAGGTATCAGAGAATCAGGTGTCAGTGAGTCAGGTATTAGTGAATCAGGTATCACTGAGTCAGGTATCAGAGAATCAGGTATCAGAGAATCAGGTATCAAAGAGTCAGGTATCAGAGAATCAGGTATCAGAGAGTCAGGTATCAGAGAAGCAGGTATCAGAGAATCAGGTATCAGTGAGTCAGGTATCAGAGAATCAGGTATCAGAGAATCAGGTATCAGTGAGTCAGGTATCAGAGAATCAGGTATCAGAGAATCAGAGAGTTAGGAATCAGGGAGTCAGGTATCAGAGAATCAGAGAGTTAGGAATCAGGGAGTCAGGTATCAGAGAATCAGGTATCAGAGAATCAGAGAGTTAGGAATCAGGGAGTCAGGTATCAGGAAATCAGGCATCAGGGAATGAGGGAGTCAGGTATCAAAGAATTAAGAATTTAAAGAATTTACTCCTTTTATGACCAACTCCCTGCACCTTAGATGAGAACTAAATGCAGATGGCATCTTGATGACTTGACATGAACTCGCCCGTCGAGAAAATGTCGGAAAACTGAAAGTTTCCCTCTTTACTGACACTGGAGACTCCTTCCATAAAATAAGAATGAGCACATGCGACTTCTATCAGAGCTGCTGTCATAAAAACACCTTCCGACCAATCCAACAGCGCTGCTCAATGGATTATATTTCAACATCCCAGTAGACTATTATTAAAACGAGGTATGCGTGTGTTGTATCTCCTCTCTGGTCTCTTCCAGAACATATTCACAGAAGTGCTGGTTCTCTTCTTAGCTTTTGTTGTTGTTGTTGTTGTTGTTGTTGCTCTGGATAGGAATCTCTGATCCCTCCAACCTGTCTTGTGTAAATTGCTGTGAGATTCGCTCTCTTTCATTACATTGAATGCCAGCTGCCGTAGTCGAGCCGACCCGACCTTCCGAGCGTGTGACCCTCGTGCTGCAGTTCCTCAAGAGTACCAGGAATAAACTCTGCGAAACAGGGATGTCTCCGTGCGCAGACATTTTCACAATACCTACACTATAAAGTTTTGTTTTGTTTTAATATGAGATTCCAGAGATAAATAATAATAATAATAATAATAATTTAAAAAATCAGTTATCTATTTAAAGTCTAAATTAACGTGTTGTATTTATTATGGCTTTCTCAAACGGTTTCCGTGTAATAACTTATAGTATTCTTCACTTTTTTTTTTTTTTTTTTACTGTTTCTACACACCTGTATTTCAAATGCTGATTTGTTTAATTCCGACCATTGTTTAATTGGGGAAGTGACTCCAAAGTTTTGGGGTTTGGCTTTTAGTTTTCAATGCTGGAGTCAGGGACTCTGGTATCAAGGAGTCAGGGAATCAGGGAATCAGTGTATCAGGTAAAAGGGAGTCAGTTATCAGGGAATCAGGTATCAGGGAGTCAGGGAATCATGTGTCAGGGAATCAGGTATCAGAGAATCAGGTATCAGAGAATCGGGTATCAGGGAGTCAGGGAATCATGTGTCAGGGAATCAGGGAGTTAGGGAAGCAGATGTCAGAGAATCAGGTATCAGTGACTCAGGTATCAGGGAGCCAGGTATCAGGGAGTCAGGGAATCAGGTGTCAGAGAATCAGGTATAAGGGAATCAGGTGTCAGAGAATCTGGTGTCAGAGAATCAGGTATCAGAGAATCAGGTATCAGGGAGTCAGGGAATCAGCTATCAGAGAATCAGGTATCTGTGAGTCAGGGAATCAGGTGTCAGAGAATCAGGTATAAGGGAATCAGGTGTAAGAGAATCTGGTGTCAGAGAATCAGGTATCAGAGAATCAGGTATCAGGGAGTCAGGGAATCAGCTATCAGAGAATCAGGTATCAGTGAGTCAGGGAATCAGGTGTCAGAGAATCAGGTATCAGTGAGTCAGGTATCAGAGAGCCAGAGAGTTAGGAATCAACTCCCTGTACCTTAGATGAGAACCAAATGCAGATGGCAACTTGACTGGACACATTAGAACATATAAAAAAAATAAATAAAAAAAAAATATATATATATATATATACACACACACACACACACACACATATATACAGTATCTGACAAAAGTGAGTACACCCCTCACATTTTTGTAAATATTTGATGATATCTTTTCATGTGACAACACTGAAGAAATGACACTTTGCTACAATGTAAAGTAGTGAGTGTACAGCTTGTGTAACAGTGTAAATTTGCTGTCCCCTCAAAACAACTCAACACACAGCCATTAATGTCTAAACCGCTGGCAACAAAAGTGAGTACACCCCTAAGTGAAAATGTACAAATTGGGCCCAAAGTGTCAATATTTTGTGTGGCCACCATTATTTTCCAGCACTGCCTTAACCCTCTCGGGCATGGAGTTCACCAGAGCTTCACAGGTTGCCACTGGAGTCCTCTTCCACTCCTCCATGACCACATCACGGAGCTGGTGGATGTTAGAGACCTTGTGCTCCTCCACCTTCCGTTTGAGGATGCCCCACAGATGCTCAATAGGGTTTAGTCCATCACCTTCACCCTCAGGTTCTTTAGCAAGGCAGTGGTCGTCTTGGAGGTGTGTTTGGGGTCGTTATCATGCTGGAATACTGCATACTGATCATGCTCTGCTTCAGTATGTCACAGTACATGTTGGCATTCATGGTTCCCTCAATGAACTGTAGCTCCCCAGTGCCGGCAGCACTCATGCAGCCCCAGACCATGACACTCCCACCACCATGCTTGACTGTAGGCAAGACACACTTGTCTTTGTACTCCTCACCTGGTTGCCGCCACACACGCTTGACACCATCTGAACCAAATAAGTTTATCTTGGTCTCATCAGACCACAGGACATGGTTCCAGTAATCCATGTCCTTAGTCTGCTTGTCTTCAGCAAACTGTTTGCGGGCTTTCTTGTGAATCATCTTTAGAAGAGGCTTCCTTCTGGGACGACAGCCATGCAGACCAATCTGATGCAGTGTGCGGCGTATGGTCTGAGCACTGACAGGCTGACCCCCCACCCCTTCAACCTCTGCAGCAATGCTGGCAGCACTCATACGTCTATTTCCCAAAGACAACCTCTGGATATGACGCTGAGCACGTGCACTCAACTTCTTTGGTGGACCATGGCGAGGCCTGTTCTGAGTGGAACCTGTCCTGTTAAACCGCTGTATGGTCTTGACCACCGTGCTGCAGCTCAGTGTCAGGGTCTCGGCAATCTTCTTATAGCCTAGGCCATCTTTATGTAGAGCAACAATTCTTTTTTTCAGATCCTCAGAGAGTTCTTTGCCATGAGGTGCCATGTTGAACTTCCAGTGACCAGTATGAGGGAGTGTGAGAGCGATGACACCAAATTTAACACACCTGCTCCCCATTCACACCTGAGACCTTGTAACACTAACAAGTCACATGACACCGGGGAGGGAAAATGGCTAATTGGGCCCAATTTGGACATTTTCACTTAGGGGTGTACTCACTTTTGTGAGATACTGTATATATATTTGTACACACACACACACACACATATATTGAGTATCTCACAAAAGTGAGTACACCCCTCACATTTTTGTAAATATTTGATTATATCTTTTCATGCTCTTTAAATGTAGACAAACATGGTTATATGTATATGGTTGTATATACAGTACAGTAGCCTCTGATTGGCCAGTTTATTATATACACCAGTCGACTAACTGGAAGTTCTGTGTCTGTAGCGAGCAGGGAGCTGAATCCCAAAGCCTTCCTGCTGGAAATATAATGCACTGTTTTGTTTTTGTTTTTTGTTTTTTTTTTTTGCGCTGGCTGGAGGGAGGGTTTGTGTTCTCCTCTACTTGTGATTCCACTCAGAAGACGAATCTCCTGCGGTTTCCTTTTCCGACCGAGCGGGACGACGACATTTCTCCCTGAAGATTCCCTAAAGGAATCAGTACTCCTCTCTCTCTCTCTCTCTCTCTCTCTCTTCCTGTCGACTCCTTCCTTGCGTTCTCTCTCGTCCTCTCTGGCGTTTTTGTAGACACGATTTAGCATTGCGTTATGATTATTTACGGACCTTATTGATCGATTGGTAAGGATTCCTGGTGGTCTCGATAACGCGGTAAACAGTGCGGAATCCCAACAAGCTCTTGCGTTGGATTATTTATACGTTACTATCATTAACACATGGTGGTACTGAAGATATATGTGGACTGCAGGAGATGTTTTCATGATGTGCTGCTCATCCGGTGTGTGATTTGCCAATGATTACCATTTGTCTGTTAAAGATACTGCAAAGCCTGAGGACTTTCCCATGGCGGAAAACCTAAAGTTACAGCTTTACAGGTCTGACCTGAAACTGGAGACTCCTTCCATAAATGTTAACTAAATAAAATAAAATCCTCTTACAGACGATATCAGCTTGTTATAGTCCTCGCATATTAGAACGAGTGCTTTTTAATATAAACCTGCGCAGTAATGTCGTTTCCAATTTATCTGGAAGTTTCTGTGAAAAGAAATGAAGCGCACCAGGGGCTTTATCCACTTACGCCGTCGCTAAGCACTAACGCTCTGCTGTCGGACCTCATTTTCTGTCAGCGCTTTCATTTCCAATAAAACCTCATCGGGGGATGAGATTTTATTGGAAATGAAAGCACTGATGGTTAAATGTGTTCTCAAGACCTTGTGGGTTTTTTTTTTTTCCTGCCGTTTAATATCGATTTAAAGGCAACACAGCGACGATGTTTTGGACTGGAACAGAGCTGCTAACATTTTTACCAGATTTTTCAAAATGGACATGAGCATATGTGCTGTTTGTGGAAATCTTGTTATGGTCCGTCCCCCCCCCCCCCCCCCCCCCAAAAAGAAAAAAACCCTGTCTCTTTTGCTTTTACGTTTAAATTGTATCATTTTTTAATTGTATAACCTTCGATTTTTATGTCAAATCACGCTGTCGAGTTACACCTGAATTTCATAAATATACATTTTCAATCAAGACAAAAGTAACGGCGCCAGAATTAAAGGAAAAAAAAAAAGCGTTTCTACGGAATCCGACTCACTGCAGTGGCTAAGCTGCATTATTGGAAGATTTACGAGATGCTTAGAAGACGCGCTCTCATCCCGTTTTCAGCTCTCTGTGAGGTCTGGCTCTAAATGGAGTTTTGTCGGCGTGACAAAATGTAAATCGAAACGTGCCGTAAATGCGCTCGGTCGCCATGTACGAAACTACCATGAATACTGAGTTTTGTGGGCGTGACTAAATGTAAATCAGCCGCGCGGTGAACGCGCCCGGTCGCCGTTTATCTACATGCGTACTCGCGTTGATGAAACTTTCATAAGGGTTTTGTGAAGCGTCTTTCATGGTTGCAACACGAAAAATTCCATGCACACACCTCGCTTTAATACAAGCTGATATTTTTTTCTTGTTGTAGGGGGGCGTGGCCACCATGCGCGCTGCTGAATTTATGAGGCTCCATATCTTCGGGACTCCAGGTGTCCAATACGGCATCTTCGAGTCGTGCGTAATGAATAAAATCTCCCTTCAATGGGTTTAAAATGCCACCAAATGCTCAGATGGTGTTATTTGGAGTATCTGGCCCGGTTTATTGGATGCCGACTGGCTGCGCTTATTTTTACATGGCAGTGATTTAAATTTTTTTTTCTGCTATCAGTGCCAGGTCATCTGTTGTTTGATCCCATATGGTACTTTGTCCTAGGGCTTAGGCTAGCTGGGTTTAGCGACTCACAACATGGCTGACCGGGACACCGACTTGGGCTCTGTTTGTACTGCGAAATAGCATTACTGTGTATTTTTCTTTCGACAGATGGCTGATAAAAATAAATAAATAAATAAAAAAGTCGTTAAACCTTTAATTAAGGTTAGCTAGCAATGCCAGCTGTTCACTGCTTTTGGCAAACAAGCTAGCCAATTAGCCCTTTGACTGCGGTAGTATCTAGAAATTTTGTCTAGATCTGAGAGATCCGAGATCAGAAATATCGGGCTTGTTCTGCGCTTCTTATTCTTATTCTCCAGGTCAAAACATATTCCTTCTTCGATATTAAATTATTAATATCACCGACTTGTGTGTGTGTGTGTGTGTGTGTGTGTGTGTGGGTTGTTTTTTTTTTGTACAGTGTACATACACTTCCACTGTGCAAGTACAAAAACGAGTAAAGAATACTTTATGAGATGTGGAGCAGCAGATTGAACAACCCTCCCAACACACACACACACACACACACACACACACTGGTTGATCCCAACCTTACGAGCTTTACCATATGAATCAATAGGTTATGGGTTAGATTGGACATTTACCCTTATGTTCTCCGAGGATGACTTTGCTTGCAGTAGGTCAAAAAGTTCAGCCGAGTAGGAAAATGTAAAGAAAACACCGGAGTTCATGTATTATTTACCGCTGTAGGACAGGAGCTGTCAGCAAGACGTTCTTATTGACAGGTAAACAAGTGCAGATATAAGCGCGACATTTTATCGAGAAATTTCAAAAGCTACCCAGCAACGTTCGAGTAACGATTTCATGCTGATTATTATTTTTGTTTACTTTGTACCTTGAGAGCATGACAGCCTGGACTATTTGCAAACGGTTCCGTCCTCGCAGAACTTCTCCTTCCGTGAACGATCGATCTGTTCAAGGTCTCCGAGTCCCGAGAGCGGTATTTATGTATGTATTTATTTATTTATTTTTGCATTGAAACTTTCCATAATAGGGAACACCGTGTGCGCAAACCACCTTTGCGTAAGGTTCCCAGAACACCGCGAGAACATCACGTGTCCTGCACAGAAAATCGGGAAAGGTTCTTAAGAATCGTTTAAGAATTGTTTCCACGTTCGTAGAGTGTTTTTAATGCTTACGTTTATTAACCTGAGTTTGTACTACTGTACAGTGCTATCGAATTCTCGATTCTGATTGGTCGGAAGGTTTTTGTACTGCGCACATCACGTGACGTTATCTTGCAGATAAGTTAAATAATTGTCGAAACCGTGACGTTTTCCGTAACGTTCATGGAAGGGGTCTCCAGTGTCGGCGCTTTGTAACGGTCAGAGGTAAAGCTGTAAATTTCGGGAGGTTTTCCCCGCCGCCATGGGGAAGTCCACGCTTTGAGTTTGCGCTTCGTAGCTGCTACGAGTTGTTTTGTGGATTGTTGGTTATTTTCCCGTATAACATCTTGCATTTTTTTCTAAATGTTTTCAGGTTTATGTGGCATTATTAACGTAAATCAGGGTTGCCAGGTTTTCATGAAAGAAAAACCACACCGGAATTTTAAATAGATTAAAAAAAAAAAAAAGTGAATGCTATGTAAATACAACAGGTGGTTGTTTAATACTCTTTGGTGTGAATTTGCTAAACAAAAGTCGGGGTGAGAGAAAAGCCTCTGAAGCTAATGAAAGGAATCTCGCTCTAATGTCTGTAATTAGGGTAATTACCAAGGAATCACAAGAATTAAGCAGAATTAAGCAATTAGGAGTTTTGTGCTTGTGATTAAGATTTTTTTTTTTTATTATAGTTTTCTTAAACCCATTTGCTTTGTTTGTTAGATCTTGAAAAAAAAAATTATGATTTTATTTAACAATTATTTTAGTACGGTACGCACGGTGGCTTAGTTGCAAAGCACGTTCGCCTCACGTTGCCAGGGTCGGGGGTTCGATTCCTGCCGCTGCCCTGTGTGTGTGGAGTTTGCATGTTCTCCCCGTGCTGCGGGGGTTTCCTCCGGGTACTCCGGTTTCCTCCCCCAGTCCAAAGACATGCACGGTAGGCTGATTGGCGTGTCCGAAGTGTCCGTAGTGTATGAACGTGTACATGATTGTGCCTTGTGATGGATTGGAACCCCGTCCAGGGTGTACGCCGCCTTGTGCCCCATACTCCCTGGGATAGGCTAAAGGTTCCCCGCGACCGTGTAGCATAAGCGGTATAGAAAATGGATGGATGGATGGATTATTTTAACAAATAAAAAAAAAAATCACAAATAATTTTTTCATTATAAATGGACTAGAAGCAGCTGATGTTGTTTTAAAATGTACTTAATTTTTTTTTTCAAAAATTCTAAAATGTAAAGATTTTTTTTAAATATAAAAAATATACATTTCAGTAGCCAGTAAATAAAATATCATTAAACAGGGTTTTTAACCTTCTGTACATATCATTAAACATATCACTTGCTTTAAATATGTTTTCCTGCGATCCCAGTAGCGCCCTCGCTCAGGGAAGTCGATAATAAGTCTGCGTGTCTTGGTAGGTTCGTTACATTCCCTTATGTTTCTCAGGGAAGCGGTCCGTGTGGAATGTTCCGGCGGACCACCGCGTGTGTGTACTGAATGAAAGCGTACAGCTGGTGGCGAAGTTTCATTTATCATTTAAAAATGCAGCGGGGTTTGATGGAGGACCTGGAAGCTGTGCTGCCCTCTCCCCTGTCACACACACAGACATTCAGTTTGATGAATGAGCCACTGTTTGCTTGTTCATAAAACCCCCTTTTGATAGCACCGGCGAGTCAGAGATCCTCTGAATCCTGCAGTCTCGTCTCCAAGTCACGTAAAATCTGTTGGAATCCTAACGAGTCAGGGGGATTGCGTATGAACTACAACTGCTAATGATCACGTAATCATTTCATGTTAGAGTTTTTAAAATTTTTTTATTTTATTTGCAATTGAGAAGACATGGTGGTCTTCGTACGGTTCAGTGTTACGATAGTTAGAGGTCGTTCTTTAACATTTCACCAAGTTTTTGGTGCTCATGGCTAACCCTGCAAGAACTAATCAATGAAATGGCTAAAATTCAATAATAAAAATAGCCTTGTCATAGTCGTCACTTTCTACCCCTAACCTTGTCATAGTGTTCGCTTTCTACCCCTAACCTTGTCATAGTGTTCGCTTTCTACCGCTAACCTTGTCATAGTCGTCACTTTCTACCCCTAACCTTGTCATAGTGTTCGCTTTCTACCGCTAACCTTGTCATAGTTGTCGCTTTCTACCCCTAACCTTGTTATAGTGTTCACTTTCTACCCCTAACCTTGTCATAGTGTTCGCTTTCTACCGCTAACCTTGTCATAGTTGTCGCTTTCTACCCCTAACTTTGTCATAGTGTTCGCTTTCTACCCCTAACCTTGTCATAGCTGTCGCTTTCTACCCCTAACTTTGTCATAGTGTTCGCTTTCTACCCCTAACCTTGTCATAGCTGTCGCTTTCTACCCCTAACTTTGTCATAGTGTTCGCTTTCTACCCCTAACCTTGTCACAGTGTTCGCTTTCTACCCCTAACCTTGTCATAGTTGTCGCTTTCTACCCCTAACTTTGTCATAGCTGTCGCTTTCTACCCCTAACTTTGTCATAGTGTTCGCTTTCTACCCCTAACCTTGTCATAGCTGTCGCTTTCTACCCCTAACTTTGTCATAGTGTTCGCTTTCTACCCCTAACCTTGTCACAGTGTTCGCTTTCTACCCCTAACCTTGTCATAGTGTTCGCTTTCTACCCCTAACCTTGTCATAGCTGTCGCTTTCTACCCCTAACTTTGTCATAGTGTTCGCTTTCTACCCCTAACCTTGTCACAGTGTTCGCTTTCTACCCCTAACCTTGTCATAGTTGTCGCTTTCTACCCCTAACTTTGTCATAGCTGTCGCTTTCTACCCCTAACTTTGTCATAGTGTTCGCTTTCTACCCCTAACCTTGTCATAGCTGTCGCTTTCTACCCCTAACTTTGTCATAGTGTTCGCTTTCTACCCCTAACCTTGTCACAGTGTTCGCTTTCTACCCCTAACCTTGTCATAGTTGTCGCTTTCTACCCCTAACTTTGTCATAGTGTTCGCTTTCTACCCCTAACCTTGTCATAGTTGTCGCTTTCTACCCTAACTTTGTCATAGTGTTCGCTTTCTACCCCTAACCTTGTCATAGCTGTCGCTTTCTACCCCTAACCTTGTCATAGCTGTCGCTTTCTACCCCTAACCTTGTCATAGTTGTCGCTTTCAACCCCTAACCTTGTCACAGTTGTCGCTTTCTACACCTAACCCCATAGGTGTCATTTCCTAAATGATTGTTGGTGTCACTTTCTACCTCGTCATAGGTGTCACTACCTTTTGTCATAATTTGCCACTTTCTAGCTTGTCATAGGTCTCACTTTCTAAATTATCATTGGTGTCACTTCATAACTTGTCACAGATGTCACTTCCTAGTTTGTTCCAGTTTTCACTTCCTAACTTTTCATAGGTGTCAAGTCCTGGTTCGTTGGAGTTGTCACCTGTCATGTGTTACTTACTAAAATAACATAGGTCTTCCTTGCTTACCCATCATATGTCTATCCTCTCGTCTGTCATAGGTGTCACTTCCCTACTTGTCATAGGTGAATATTCTTCACTATTGAGTTCTTACTTCCTTATTTGTCATAGTGTTGCTTCATCACCTTATCTCCCTGGGATATTGCAGCAAATTTTGCAGCAAAGACTGTCGTCTCTGTAACTTTGACAAATTTATCGATAACACGTCTTTGGCTAAACAAACTCTTTTTTGCCGAGTTCTGCTAGCATCGCAAGTACGCCTAAAATGTTTTTGAGTCATTTTTGTCTAAATGTGAGGTGAAGTCACATATAGGGGCATATATCATGCATATCTAATGACACAGCTTTAGGCTAGAATAAAGCTCTCCAGTGTTTCATACCCTTACAAATAAACATCCGTCATCTGTGCAATCTGTTTAGACCAAGCATGTCAAGTTCAAGTCCTGGACGGCCATGACTATACAAAGATTTGATGTTACCCCTGTTTTAGACACCAAATTCATCCCATGAAAGCCTTGGGAGTTAGCTGATGAGTTGAGTCATGTGTGTTAAATGACCGAGAG